>NW_026082540.1:4181-16144 GCF_006386435.1 Epinephelus moara | reverse complement strand
GTACACTATAACAAATAAAAGTGGCTGCAAGGTTTTTCAGGTCCGATGTAAAAGACTAAGAACGAGGCTTTCAAATGAATTATAATCTAGTTTAGGTTTCGGGCTGATTAACAGACGAGAGTTAAAAATGGCTGCAACTCCCCCTCCTCGGCCGCTGCCTCGAGGAATGTGGGTATTATTATGACTAGGAGGAGTGGATTCATTTAGACTAACATATTCATCTTGACACAGCCAGGTTTCAGTGAGACTGAGTAAATCAATATGATTATCTGATATTAATTCGTTTACTAACACTGCTTTAGACGATAGAGACCTGATATTTAACAGTCCGATTTAATTCTCCTGTTTTGTCTTTCTGTCACAGAAGAGGTTTTAATTTTTATGAGGTTGTTATGCACAACTCCTCTTTATTTAATTTTAGATTTAAATAATTTAGGTGGTCCGGGGACAGACACTGTTTGTATAAAACTATGAAAACTATGGCTGGGTAACTGCACTAGAAGCTCAGAGAGGCGTATAGGACTGCGACTCTGAGTCCTGATCTCAACTCTGGGTTGTCAGGGATTTAAATTACTAATAAAATTTGCCAGGTTCCTAGAAATGAAAGCAGCTCCATCCAAAGTGGGATGAATGCCGTCTCTCCTAATAAGACCAGGTTTTCCCCAGAAAGTTTGCCAATTATTAACGAAACCCACATCGTTTCCTGGACACCACCTGGACAGCCAGCGATTAAATGATGACATGCGGCTAAACATGTCATCACTGGTCAGATTTGGGAGGGGTCCAGAGAAAACTACAGAGTCCGACATCGTTTTTGCATATTCACACACCAAGGCAATATTAATTTTAGTGACCTCCGATTGGCATAACCGGGTGTCATTGCCGCCGACGTGAATAACAATCTTACTTACAGTTTTAAATTTGATTCAATGTCGCCCGCTCTGGCCCCAGGGATACATTTGACTATGGCCGCTTTTGTTGCTAACTTCACGTTCCTCAGAATAGAGCTGCCAATAACCAGAGTTTTATCCTCAGCGGGTGTATCGCTGAGTGGGGAAAAGCGGTTGGAAACGTGAACAGGCTGGTGGTGAGCCGTGGGCTTCGGCTTGGAGCTATGCCTCTGGCGAACAGTTACCCAACCTCCCGGCTGAACGGAAGTTACCGGAGGACAGCTAGAAGAGGCTAAGGCTATGCTATGTGGCTCCGCACCGGCTACAGGGGGCTGGCTAACTACCGCAGCTACGGAATGGTTTTCCATGGTGCAGAGCCGCGCTTCTAATTCACTAAGCCTCGCCTCCAACGCAGCAAATAAGCAACACTTATTACAATTACCACTGTCGCTAAAGGAGGCAGAGGCATAACTGAACATTTGGCACACCGAGCAAGAAAGAGCAGAGGGAGAAGCCATCGCTAACTGTAAAGCTAATGTAGCTACCAAGGCTAGTAACGTGCAAACAACAGCTAAGAGATTAGCAAGAAAGTCGTAGAAAGGAGAAGAGCTATAAGTGCTTAAACAGAACTAGTGTGGGTTAAGACTTGGAGTAGACGTTAAAGCAACTGAAGTGAGAAAGCAGAAAGCAGGCTAGTAGAATTCACCAGAGCAGTACAGAGACGCTGTCACAGAAACACCGGAAATGACACAACTCGCTTACCGCAATACGTCAGCACGTCAGATCTGTCGTGGACAAATGAAACTGCAGACAACCATTCACACTCACATTCACCTGACATCCAATGACACATTTGGATTATTTTAATTTGCATGACTGTAAGCTGTCAGAAGATGACACCTCTCAGCCACTGAGAACACATGTGAGGGAGTGCACGGCCTCAAGTTTTTAATACATCTGTATAGTGAGTAAACCTTACTGAATTATGGCAAAACCACTTCTGGTAATCAGTCACAACATAATGATGAACTATTTTAATTTAACTACAATAGGCAACATTAGACCGTTATAGGCGAGATGTTGTACAAAACTGCTCGAAATAATAAAAATAAATTATAGGGTCAATCAGGGTCATTAAGAAAAAAGAATTTAAAAAAAATTCTGTGAGGTGTCACCACAGTCTATGAGTCGAATCCACTTTTCACTCCTCCACAGCTTCAACCTCTCATTTAAATATGGTCACTTTTGGCTCCAAAAAAAACGATATGGCAAGGGTCGAAATACTGAACTCGAGGCTTCAAAATGGCAGTCCACAAACCAGCGGGTGATGTCACGGTACTATTTACCTTAAAGAGCTAATGTTACGTTACTGAGCGCCACTTGACGAAAGAATACTCAAAATAATCTCCTTTTGTGGACAAAAACTATGTGGTGGTCACCAAAAAAAAAAAAAAAAAAAAGATTTGCAGTATGCACAACGTGTGAAAAACAAAGATTTTCAGCAAAGAACATTAAGTTGGGGCTAAATATTAACATAGGTAGCAGGCTAGTGCTTAGCTAACATTACTCCATTGTTAAAATGGCATTACATTTGGACTTGTGTGGGACTCAGGACTCAGGACATTTTAAGACCTTTTGGCTCTGAACCCTGTCATCTGGTCTATTGTGGGCTGGCTACAGGGCCGGCTTAAGGCATAGGCGATGTAGGCGATCGCCTAGGGCGCCACATTGTCTGGTGGGCGCTGGGAAAAAAATTAAAATAAGATAAAAAATAATAATAATAAAAAGTCGCCAGTGGGTGCCCATCCTATTTTTTTTCCGGAGGTAACAAATGAACAAATACAGAAAAAAAAGATAGAAAGAGAGAAAGCAAGCAAGAAAGAAAAAGAAATACACTTTGCACCCCTGTTCCTCAAAATTTTTCATCTGCTCTGCCCCTGCACCTGTACTGTGGGCACTGAGAGTGGGGTCTGTGTCAAAATCTGGTCAAGATAGGCAGATATTTACTTTTTATCTGCATTTCATAATAATTAAAAGGTCTAAGCCTTCAGGTGCGGGAGGAGGAGGAAAAGAAAGTCCGATATAGAGGTATGTCGTCTGTCTTATGTTATCTTTAACCCTATGGGCCCGAACGACGCATAGTGCGTCCAAATTCACACCTGTTCTTCTCTATCGATTTTCTCCACGACCGTGAGTGGAACCGTAGCTTTCCGACAAGACCAAGCACTTGTCGGTAGTCCAATGTTTTCACAGCAAAAAAAAAAAGATAAAGTTACACTAAAATGATGTATAACAGAGCTTTCATACAGCTTTGCACACACATTACTCTTAGATGGATTACTCGCGAATGCAGGGTCGCACAGAAATGCCACACATATGACTTGAAAGTGCAGGACCACACACATCATTGTGCAATACAGATTGATTGTCCACAAAATAAAAACCTGACGAATTTCTTTACAATCCATTATACAGATCTTGTTATCAGTCACTTCATATAGTGAGGAATATCNCAACTGAGGCCTAATTATGCATGCCTGACAGGGCATTAGTCACCCCCCCCCCCATCGTTTACTGCAATCAAAATGGCAAATATTATCTTGGAGGACATCATTGCACTTGGTTGACTATTTTTCGATTATCTTAGATGTAAATATTGCATGTTTCTTTCAGATAAAACACATTTTTGACTTGTGAATGAGTCAATGGAATTTCTTGCAATAATGAAAAAATACTGGCACACATGTCCACCTGGCACAAACCACATGTTTTGGACAACTGTGAAGTAACAGAATGTCCCACCATCATGGTTCTTATATTGCCAGATTCCAGAGAGTCTCCCCTCTTCATATATGGTAGAATATGTCAACTTCCAACTTGCTATGGTGAGATACATGTAAAAATGTAAGAATTTAGTCACACGGATTTGTTTTTTTCATTGATATAAAAATTAATATAAAATACAGGCACATAGAAGGTCATGGATTGATGGCAAATCTGGATTGCCCAGATTGTCCTGAAAAGAAAAAACAAGATATAGCATGTGTATGTAGCCTTTATAATGACTGTGATATGAGCTTAAAAGTAAAGGCAGTAAAAATACCCCAAATACCCCAAAAAAGGCCTAGGGTCCATAGGGTTAAAATGCCGTTCTGTGTGCAACGTCATTAGATGTTTCATTTGCTGCAGCTAGCTAGCTAAGTAGCAATAAAGCTAATGCTACATAATAATGCTATGATAGCTGTTGGACTCAGATAATGTTACAGATTGAAGGATATGAGACTGAATGGCAAGCCAATAGCTAGCTATCTGGATAACTGCTCCTTCTTGTGCTGAAATTTCGCTGACAAATATCAGTGATAATGGCTAACAATAACTTTTCCACAAAAACAGATTTCTGCACTGGCTTGCAACAGAGATGTGAGCACCACTTGGCATCGTAGCACATTGTCGTAAGCTCGATTGATATTGAAAGATATCAATGAATTAGGTCTACACTGGATTACTGGGTTACGAATTGGCTAATTAGGCTAAATAAAAAATGCTGTTTTACTACTATTAGTGAGTTCTGTGACATTTTATGATTTACACCTACCCCAGCAGCACTTTTTGTCTTGAAACCATTGTGGTCCCTGATGTTTGTGTCCCCAGTACCGGTGGGGTAATGTAGTTCAGGGGGGGGCACCAAATCTCAATCTCGCCTAGGGCACCAAAATGGCTAGGGCCGGCCCTGGCTGGCTACACCGTTTACCTGTACCAGGACTGTTGTAGCTAACGTTAGCTCTGGTGTCGTGCTCGCAGCAACATGTTTTGCATTGAGGTGATACAGAAGGCTTCAAGTGCTGCGACGATAAGAAACCTCTTTGTTGTCTTTAGGTGCATTACCGCCACCGACCGGGCTGGAGTGCGTGCATCAGTGTTACCGGTGTGCCCGAAATTAGGGAACTGAGAAAGGTGCGAATACAGTAAATGCGTTATTTTTTTTAAATGCGTTATTTTTTTAAATGCGTTATTTTTTCTGTAATTAATTAATTGAAATTAACGTGTTAAAGTCCCAGCCCTAATATATATATATATATATATATATATATTTGTATATTTTTGTGTTTGTATGTCAAAGCCCACTCAAACTGGTCAGTACTACTCGAACTACAAACAGAAACCAGAATCTTTTGCCGTTGCCTACAGATATATGTGTATAGAAATTAATGCTTAGTGGATTAAAAGATTGTTAAGAGGATGGGACTTTCTTGTGGTACCATTTTTGGACCTATATAAAGATCAGTGGAGCCAAACATATGACTTATCATGCCATTGTGGACTAAATTTCTCATTTTTGTATCTGCCACTTATTCTGTTTATTTATTTTACTTACAAGTATTTTTATTTCCTACACCATGTCTTGTCCCTGCCATAATGTGAAGGCTTCATTGTCATGTGCCAACCCTTTCTTTAAAAAGCAATACAAATATAAATGCCAAGAAAGAAATGAGTTCTCGTACTCTTGTTATATTGTTAAATATAAAAGGTTGACCCCCACAGAAATGTAGAGTAATTTAACAAGATACTTAGATACATGCATGTGACATGCTTTCTATTCAATGTACAATGTGATTTAAATGGGATATTTGTGCATTTATTTTGCCTACTACAGAATTTCTGCAAGAATTTGTTGTCTAATTTTCTAATATTGCTGTTGCATCTCATCCACGGCTGTGTCACTTAATGAAATAATGTTGTGTGTCAAAACTTGTCATGTAGAACTATTTTTGTTATGTCATTTAAAAAGTAATTAAGTGTATTAATTATTGGGTGGAACCAGTGGCGTAAAGATTTCCACAAAGTAACATCTCTGAGGCCCCTGCCCCTGTTAAAGGTTATGCATTGAGCCAGTGGTGTGCGGTAGTTAGGATGGGCACCAGTGCACAGTATTATGACGGGCCCTAGCGCCAGATTTTTCTACGAAACAGCTACCGTATATTTTATAGTATCATCACAATCAAATACAGACTTGACTTTGGTAAACATTAACATACATATTACCAGTCATCAGTGCAAATCTGCAGATCATGGTTATACCAAATAAAATAAACTATTAATTAAATTAATTTTTAAAATAGTTTATTTATAGTTTATATAAGTTATGTAAAATGAACTTATAATTCTATTATAGATTTCTACTGACAATTTCACAGTTTCAATAGAAACATTAACGGAGATGGGTTTGCCTTCTCGGGGGAATATAGAGCAGATAACAGCATTTGTATTTTAATGTGTTCTTCTTTGCACACAGCCGTATTTCTAAGGTGGCAAGTTGAATCATTTGCAAGAGAGTGTAGAGGGAGTAGCTGGAGGGCCCTCTCCCTCTAAAGCAGAGAATGGGCCCTCCTGCACTGTCTATATTTATGCCCCTGCATAGGGCCCAGAATATGGTGCTACACCTCTGGTCAGCGTTTATCCTCTTTCACCCTGCCATCCTCCTCATGAGATGTGACCCTGCTACATTTCAGTCTTTCTCCTTCATTACAGAAAGATAAAGTCTGGATGAAAGGACTGGTTGGTAGATGTGTTAGGGGTGTAGCATTGAGGGTCTGTTAGAGTTTTAAATATTTAAATGAAAGAGGTTTAAATCCAGAATATAACTTCTTAATAGAAAATTAATTTTTTAGGTTTATGTGATGTCATGATGTTACACACTCCGGTACAGCGGGTGGCGGCATGCTCCTTTAATGTTGGTTTGTAGCCCGACACGAAAACTAAAGACAAAGAACAACATGGCAGAAAGAGTGGTGGGTGTAATCTGTAGCGCTCGCGACTCCACTAATAATTGTGATGATTCAGGGGGTATTGTGTCACCGAAACCACTTGAAGATGAGAGCTCGGAAAGTCCATCAAGTCAGCATACCCAGGACCTGAAGAGCGTCCTGGGGCCTCATTTATAAATGTGGTGTATGTACAAAAGGCGGCATACACCACTTTCTACACAAAAAACGGCGGGAAAAAAAACTGCG
Source organism: Epinephelus moara (assembly GCF_006386435.1). Taxonomy (NCBI): domain Eukaryota; kingdom Metazoa; phylum Chordata; class Actinopteri; order Perciformes; family Serranidae; genus Epinephelus; species Epinephelus moara. The sequence goes on along the minus strand of NW_026082540.1, from coordinate 9,243 downwards.
ACCCCCGTAGCAGAAAGATGAAAAGGAAGTGTTGTGAATTTGATATCATTGTGTAAAATAAAGACAGACATAACATGAAACATGAATAAACGAACAAACATGTCTTTGACTGTAAGTCCCTGGTGTGCACACATAAAAAAGACGAGTTAGGAGACTAAATACAAGCAGATATCTTTATTTTAAAAGAACTCCTCAGGTATATTCTATAATCATTAGGTAATCTGATAAACTTTAGTCTGTGAAATAATGATGTGAACAGTCGTACAAATCAAGTGTACTGCTGCCGTTTGAGATGCCTTAATCAGGCAGATGCGAGTGCAGAGTGTCACTGTTATCCTATATGAGACAATATATTTTGTTTTATAATGTATTTGTTTTAAAGCTTTTAATTCTCTTTATCGCTGTGTGATAAATGCGTTTTATGTCATTGAAAAGTGCTGTGTCACTGTTAGAAATGCTACATAATAGTGTAAACAAATAACGTGTATTAATATTGATCTCACTTGTTCGTTGGCCAAAATTGCCCCAGGGAATTCCTTTTCACATGCATCAATCAGTTGATGGGTGGGTATAAAAAGCAGTAATCACGATGATGCACAATGGCTTATTTAGCACTGTAGGAGGATGTGGTGGATGGGAAAGTCCAGAAGGAGGGGATATTCAGGGACCAGCAAGACCTAGTGGCCAGCGATGATGAGTGGCTTATGAGCCGGTTCCAACTGCCACTTGCAGTGCTGCTGGATCTCTGTGCTGCGTTGGGCCCAGCGTTACAAAGAGGCACCCGCAGGAATCAAGCTGTGTTGGTGCTGTGCTGCACAACGTGGCACAGCTGAGAAACGTGCCATCACTGCTTGATACCCCGACCCTGACCTCTATCCCCAGGCATTTGAGCCAACTGCTGCGTGCCAGCGTCTGGTTGTGATGCATCGTTAATGAAAATGTATTTTCATAATGTATTTTTTAAGAAATCATTTGAGTCAAGACAATCAGATTGTTTGTCAAACAGCTATGGCAACTGTATCCCTCTGTTTATTTCAGACAGTCACTGAAATTGTCTGATAGTCAGCTGTCTAAATAAATCACTGCAAACGACCTTAACACCTTCATATCGGACCACCTCTTCTTGACTTCTGAAACAGTCTGTGTGAAGTTTTGTTTTGTTGTTTGTGATTTATAAAGGGAAACAGGCGTGGGACATGCGTGCGCACTGTGTTATAAATAGGACATTTTTGTGTGTAAGCACTGTTGGACTCGAGGCTCATCCTACTCTCCAGTGTGCTATGTGTGAGCTCAGTCCTGCGTGTTCTTTAATGAAGCAATAGGAGAAGATATTCGGTCTCAGTTAATGTAGTTTATTAAGCAGTAAAGGAATAAAATTACAGAGCTCTGGGTCTCAACTTCACTTCCCTGACGAACAACAAAGGTGTGTCAGTTCACAAAGTCTGACCTCTTGTCCTTCCCCTGACCCAGTATATTTGAGCGTAACAGAGTGTCATTGTGCACGCAAGGCGTTGTCCTCTTCTCATTGGCAGTTCCACTTCCTCCTTCACCACACCACGCCCCTGCCTCGTGTTAATCTGACTCCTTCCCGCTGGCGGTGGGGGCGTGGTTCCTGTTTTGAAAGACAAGAGAACAACACAACTCCCTACACGTGCTGTACCTTACTATCTGTACATCACTTTCTATTCTTTTTACCATATATGAAACTAATTATCTAAGCACTGCGATATGTGCTCCTCAGACTTCATGTCTCTTCCTCTCCTGTACTTCTCCACTTCTGCAAAGCAAACACATTCAGATCACCTGAAATCATCTCAGTATTCTCATTGTTCACACATCTAAAACTTATATAGTGAAACACAACTTATAGTAAAACACATAAAATCATTCTATTCCCAACAGCACTTTCTGTGGTGCTTTGTTTGAACGCCACCTTTAGTCACCACTCCTGCGCACAGTTTTATAAATGAGGCCCGTCACCAACATTTTAAACCTGGAAAAGCTCGACGTAGACCTGTACAGGTAGCTGCATGGCTTGAGTTTATTACTGTCTTTGATTAATGGTGCCGTCATAACTGTCGGAGTTGTCGTTATTATGCTTGCAAATAGCGTTCAAGCCAACATAAAGTCGGACAGCTAGCCAGTTAGCCAGAGTTAGCCAAAAGGCTATTTCTCAGCTGTTGTCCCTCGGCCCCACTGGCCATTAAAACAGCAAATAACATACACAACATGTAAAGTTATTACCGTAGAAAGCAAAACATGAACAGCTGAATAGGATTTTTTTTTAAAAACTCAGAGGAGCATTATGGCCTCAGGCAGCATCATGAAATGTAGGGCGTGTAAAAAGCAGGAAATAACTTTAAAAAAGCAACACAGTCAATTAATTGACAGTCAATTAAAATATGACACCATGACATGATGTCACTGGATACATTGCACAAAGAAATCTAATCTCAGTCAACAGTCAGTCTGAAAGATGCTATCTTCCTTGAAGCATCTTTGTTTCCTCATACTCGTGACTTTTTAAATCTCTTGCCAACAGTTTTCTGAGGTGAATGTGGTAAATGGAGGATGTGCTCATGCATTGGGAATTTTGAGTGAACAAGCACTTTGAAATAAGCCGAAGATGAGAAGTGTTCCCATCCATCCCATATGACCTGAACACAGCATGAGTCCTTCAGGTGTTGCACATTTCTGTTGAACATAGGCTTTTTACATATTGTTGATACAATGAAACAAGTGAGCTACAACTCTGTAGGTTCAGTGCATTTACTGAGTAAATAGAAATGAACGTGGCACTGAACTATTTAGACCTATTGCAGTGATACTGTATTATCCCACACATCATTTGATGAACATGTTGAAAATTTGATGTCACCAAAAATGTCCTAATGTTTTAAAATGGTGTCTGCAGGCTGATTAAAGATTTCAGTGGGTGACTTTCCCGTAAAGTTTCTCCAAAACAGAACAGTAAAATGACAAATTTTTGATGTTGGATATTTTCCTTGAATTTTCTCCAAAATTGTACAGTAGAATAATTTCAGATTTTATATAGTTATAGTCAGGGTCACTGAATAATTTATTTAGTGTCCAATTTATTCATGACCTCCAAAACTGAACATCAGAATGCTTTCAGACAACAAATGAAACACACAACGTATCATAGAAAGCAAAACATGAACAGCTGAACAGGGTGAAAAACTAAGAGGAGCATTATGGCCTAAGGCAGCATCATGAAATGTAGGGCGTGTAAAAAGCAGGAAATAACTTTAAAAAACAGTTCTAAGAAGACAATCAACACAGCCAATCAAAATATGACACCATAACATCAGGTCACGAGAGACACAACACAAAGAAGACAATCAGCTTACACCAGTCAGTCTGAAATATACTTTCTTCCTTGAAGCATCTTTGTTTCCTCATACTCGTGACTTTTTAAATCTATAGTTGCTGTAGGATCTATAGTTGCTGTATTTGAATCCAATAAATTTGGGTAAAGTCATACTCACAGCACTGCATTGATCACCCTTACTGTCAAAGCATCATCTTGTTGGACTGCTTTACATACAGTTAAATTGCTTTGCTATTTTCATAACTAAATCTAAAGAAACAGCAAATTAATTTAATGATTATTTTGTAAATGTAGGATACAATTTAGCAAAAAATATTGTTAATCCAATACAAAAGGATGGGGTAGAGGAGGACATAATCACCAGAAACCCAAACACCATGGGTCTCATTCATGAAACGTGAGCAGAAGGAATTTGTGTGTAAACTGTTTGCAGACGGACATTTACGTGCATATCTGCATTCATCAATATTTTAGTAACTCCAATCTTTTTGTAGCTACTAACAAAATCTACTCCTGCTCCTGACCACTCGTAGTGCTTGTGTAAATTTAGTAAGGCACATAAATATTGCTTGTCATTATTGGAAATTACAATTTTAATTCGTATTGCACTCTGTTATGTACACAATACACAGATGCCTTTTAAACACGTAATCTAAACATGACAAAATATTAAAAATATAACACATTTAGTTAAATTAGTTGGCAGTTCGCAGGTTTAAGATCCAGATTAGGTTCATGATTGTGAATTATCTATGTAAATCGATTCAAAAGATTACTCGTTCTTTCTACATGTTGAATGATGATAATAAAAATATCTGTAAGGACAGCCAGATCACAGCCTCTTCGGCCTCGGTGCCTGGGTTCAGCATGCAGGGGCAGCAGGAGCAGCAGGTGGTGGAGCCACGAAGGAGCACGCGCCAGCTAGAAGAATTATTTGAGACAACACGGTTTTTTTTTTGGTTTTTTTTTGTGGCTTTTTGATCATTTGAATGAATAAATCTGATTTGAACAACGTTTAATTTACGTTGTATAAAACAGAGCTTTAGGCTATTAAGATTCAAATAATTTGAAGACGATGCATACAAAACTGCTGTAGGCAGGGGCGAAAATCCCATTTCATAGTTGGGGGGGACAATAAACAGTAAAATTTTAGAGAATAATTCCAGGGGGGACAAGGAAAAAAGTTGTAGCCTGTCTTTTATACAGCATCTTTTACCGCAATTTGACGCTTTAATCTTCTCTCTGTCTCTCCAACAGGCAGAGTGAATGTCTATACTAACTAAACTAAAACTAAAACTAAACATTTCCTGCAATTAAACTGGTAAACTGGTTTATAAACAGTATGCTGTGAGATCTGCCGCTGCGCACCTCACAACCGCACGTAATAGTCGCGCGTAATGACCTGTCCTCGTCGGTTAAACTGCACGTCTTTGATGTTTGTCTCACTGACAGGTGGAGAGCCTACAGACAGGTAGCCATTAGCTACGAGCCGCTCCGCCACAACTGTGCGTAATAGTCGCGCATAATGACCGCTCCTCGTTGGTTAGACTGCACGTCTCTCATGTTTGTCTCACTGACAGGTGGAGAGCCCACAGACAGGTACCCATTAGCTACGAGCCGCTCCGCCACTGACTGCTCTTGTCCTGTCCTCTCCCTCTTCTTTCTCTCCTGTCCTCTCTGACTATCACTAAACTCTGAGCTTAATCATTA
>NW_026082540.1:0-3858 GCF_006386435.1 Epinephelus moara | reverse complement strand
CATCTGTTACCTCCCTCCAGGCCTTCGCTTTGCCTGTCCCTATCACACCACTACTAACTGAAGAAAATAAAATGTTTTTTCTTAAGTCCACTTCACCCAAAATTATTTCGATCTCCGCTTCGGAAAAATTCTTTTTTCTTTCTCTCTGTTTCTTTCTTTGTGCCATGACTGACAGGTCGACAGGATGCACCTACACCTCCTTATATGGTGGTCATTGGCTATTCATGGGCGGGGATTTATGCTAATTGCTGATTACCGGGAGCGCGCTATCACTCTCACTTTACGATAGATTGGCATTCATGATCATACACACATGTTTACGATCAAATCTGAGTTTCCCGCGGCGTTCCTGAATCCGGAGTAGGTTTTTAGTAACGTAGGCTATTATGTGCAAATCTACACACAGATCTACTCACTTTTCATGAATGAGACCCAATGTTTCTGAACAAAAGAGAGGAGAAGGAACTAGTTGATGTGGTTTGCAAATTTATGAAAAAAAAAAAAAAATCCACTGATAGCACCGATATTGATATGGCATTAGTAAAAAAATAATATAGAATATATTGCTAAACCACTAACACATATTTGAAACCAATCATTCCTTACTGACATTTTCACAAACTCAATGAAAATAGCCAAAGTCATTCCAATTTATAAAAACGGTGACAAGCACACATTCAGTAGACCAATTTCACTCCTTCCTCAGTTCTCGAAAATATTAGAAAAACTGTTTGTCACAAGATTAGATAATTTCATTGAAAAACATAACCTTTTTAGCGAACACCAAAATGGATTCAGGTCAAATCGATCAACCGCAATGGCAGTGATAGATTTAACGGAACAAATAACAACAGCTATTGAAAATAAAGAATACACAGTTGTGATCTTCATTGATCTCGAAAAGGCTTTTGACACCACTAACCATAAATTACTCATGAGAAAATTAGAAAGATATGACATTAGAGGGAAAAAACATTGATGGCTAAATGACTATTTAGCCAATAGACAACAATTTGGACAAATAAATGAATTCAAATCAGACCTTATGAGAGTAATGTGCGGGGTCCCACAGGGATCAGTCCTGGGCCCTAAACTCTTCATTCTGTACATAAATGATATCTCTAATGTATCAAAGATCTTAAACTGTGTACTGTTTGCAGATGATACCACCTTGCTATGTACTGGAAAAGATCTGAAGGAGCTTCTGATTACAGTAGAAGAAGAATTAACTAATCTGTGGTTTGACATTAACAAATTATCATTAAACCTAAATAAAACTGAATTTATATTCTTTGCATACTGTAAAATTAATAATCATGTACAAATCAATTTTGATAATGGGAGTCATTATTGACCATAAGTTGTGCTGGAAGCCACATGCAAACCATGTTAAATCAAAATTATCAAAATCTATCGGAATATTACATGAAACAAAGGACATCCTTAACCAAAACTCATTACATATGCTGTATAACTGTTTCCTAGTTCCTTTCATTACCTACTGTATAGAGGTCTGGGGACGCACATACAAAACTATTTCAAACCCGGTTTTCATTTTACAGAAGAGGGCAATAAGGATAATAAACAGAGCTGATTACCGTCAACCAACAATTAACTTATTTATTAACTTGCATGCACTCAAATTTTATAACTTGGTGGACTTCAAAACCGCACAACTTATGTTTAAGATAAATAATAAAATGCTCTCCGACTGTATTCAGAGGCTCTTCCAACATAGAGTTTGTCACTATGAATTGAGAGGAGCATGCATGTTTAGGAAGACAAAGACAAGAACAAATGTAAAACAGAGATGTATCTCAGTAAAAGGAGTTAATCTGTTGAACAATCTCGAAAATGAAATGAAAATGTCTAACACACTAAAAAAGTGTTGTGATTGTGATTGATAAGATTATATACATAAATGTATCATATTATGCTATATAATTAGTACTATATTGTTGATATGTAAATATATATGTGTATGGTGTATGTATAGTGTATTACTTATGTAATATGTGGTACAGTATATGTATATAGTATTGTGTACATAGTGATATATATTGTAATATTGTATATTTATATGTACTTAATATTAAAATACATATATATATATATATACACACACATATATATATATACATATATATATATAGTTATATATATAGTTATATATTGTTATATATATTGTTATAATATAATGTAAATATGTAATTGATACTAATGTATCATATATATTTATAATGGTATGATTAATATTGTGGTATATACACTGTTGTATATATATTGTAGTATATTGTTGTTATATTAATGTATTAGATTGTATTGTGTGTTTATATATATATATGTGTGTGTGTGTACATATATGTAGTATTATATAATATAATATAATATAATATCACAATATAAACTTATACTATACTTTCATCCTTATTTAAGTGACGGTATGTATGTATGTGTTATATGTACATATATACACACATATATTTTTGTTTCTTTCTTAATCTTTTCTTTATTTTTATTTTTTTCTTTATTTCTTGCGCTTTGCTAGAGGCATAATCATACCTCATTAAAAGGGCAGACATAATAAGCTTCGGCTTCAGTCTACAGCTTTTGGTCCATACTTGATATGATCTATTGTAGATCCTTGTATTGTTTGTTAACATGTTTTTGAAGTTACCAAATAGAATAAACATTCATTCATTCATTCATTCATTCCCAGCGTTTGTTTGGGGGTCAAATAGTTGGCCAGGCCCTCGTTGCTGCTGCCAAATCAGTCGGAGATCATTTCTATGCTCATTCTCTCCACTGCTACTTTGTACGAACAGGTAAGAATTAGCATTATTTTAAAAGTGCTGGCCAACAATGGTGCAAACCACATGTTGAAAAGCAGGCTCATAGTTGATGCAAATGATCTTTGATAGAATGAATGAACCTACAGAAGACTTTAACAGCAGTTACAGGTACAGTGACCCATGTGCTTCACCTTACAGTTAGTTTATCAGTGTTTGTGAACATCAAGGCCTTTATCACAGATTCAAACTAATCTTCTGATTGCAGTCCTATCACAATCAATGGAATGACCTGGTAAAACAGTCAGTCCCTGACAGGTATTGTGTCCTCACAGCTGTCTGTTGGGTGTTTTTAGGGGATCTAAAGGTTCCAGTGATGGTCCCTCAGCCTGAAGACCTCCTCACTGTAGAGGAGCTTATTCATCTTTATCTCGGGTAAAGCTGCCAAGACTAGTTGATAATGAATTAGTCTGTCAACATGAAATTAATTGAACTATTTTCTAATATCGAATAATCTTTGTAGCCATTTTTCAAGTGAAAATTCCAAATATTTGCTGGTTAAACCTGAACCTGTAAGATCCCATTAGATCTAGCTCCTGCTTTGTTTTTCCAGTGTGTTACAGTCAAACCTGAATGTGTCTGATTAATGTCATTGAAATGTGACACTGGAACCAGTTTATTTCCTGTTTGGTTGGTGAGTGTGCCTTGGCAAGAAGTGTAGTTTAGCACAGGGGCGATTCTAGGATCAGACGTTTAGGGGTGCTGAGCACCCAGAGAGCTGCCCAGCCAGGCAAAATCAGTCCCCCAGGGCCCGGACCAGACTTTGGAAGTGCCTGGCCTAGGGGCTCTTCTCCTTCTCTGGTAGAAACTTTTGAAAAAATATTCTATGTGGTCTCCTCCTCTCCAGCCACATTCCCTGTTTCTCAGGCCCTTTCAGTACAATGTTCCAACCATTCACCAGATTTACTCAGACTTTCTCTCCTTTCCCCATCACCTGACCTACACACAACACTGACACTGTAAACACATTTACTGTTGAGACTGGCTGAAACAGCCACAGATGACCTGT
>NW_026082539.1:0-26979 GCF_006386435.1 Epinephelus moara | reverse complement strand
TGAAACTGGACAAAAACACAAAATCTTAAGATATCTCCAAAATATTTTTCCTAAATTAAAGTTTAACAGGAAGTAATTTGTCTTTCAGCAGTTCACCCTGTTTACGTTTTGTGACGGCGACTACGAAGCTTTAGTTAGTTTTGATATGAAAGTATCAGACAGATAAATATTCAAGTCGACTCTAACACACAGACGCCGTGACGACTGATTTGACTGAACCATGAAGAGAAAAGACAACAGTTGCTGGTCCTGGTTCAGCTCCTGGTTCTGTGCCGCAGCTCGTCCGTTCAGATGTTCGACTCACGACACGCTGCTCTCTTTGTTTTTACACTGAAAACTGAAGAACATGAATAAAGAACATGAAGCTGAGCTGAGGGAGAAACTCCGAACGCGTCTGATCTGAAAGAAAACTGGAACAAAAAAAAAAAAAAAAGCACGTTTCAAGGTTTAATGTCAAATGTATTCACAGCTTCTCACACGATTCTCTCCCTACTTATTAACAAAATACTGACTGACCAATGACACGCAGTCACTGCCTCCCAGCTGACCAATTAAAATGCAGTCGCTGCCTCTCAGCCGACCAATCATAACATTTCTCAGTGCACTTCTAGTTGTGCGGTGGGCGGGGCTGGAGGCGGGGCTAAAGTTCACTCAGGTGTTCTCTCGTTGTCCTCTCTCATGAGGAGAGAACATCACGTCAACGCCACCAACCGATCAGCTGCTGAATCACAGGATGTGACATCACAGGATATGTGTGATATCAGAGGAAACCTTGTAACCTGGTGTTTATTTTCACAATAAAAGCACTGAAATAAAAGTCATCCAGATGAAAACAGTCTGGTTTACCAACCCAGTCCCAGAAAAAATGTTGGCATTGTACGTTTCTGCAAACAGATATGTGACATTTGTACATCATCATGTAGCTGATACGATGAAACTTAACATGTCAGCAGCGCTGTGGTTGGCGTGGTTACGTTTAGAACAAAAACTATTTGGTAATGGTCAGACAAAAGTCACATTGTGGCTTAAAATATGAGCCCGTTCTCACCCCCAACTCATCAAATAACCCTGATGTTTTAGTGATCTCGGCATCGAACTAGTGACGCACTGAGGCACCCTTTGCAGCGGTATGATACACATCAGGTAGTGGTGAGTTTTGACGCAGCAGGCGACAGCCCGACAGCTCATGTAGCGCTGCTTTGTCAGTGGACGTCGGCATCAGACACCGACGCAAAGACACCAAGAGGAACCCTTCGCTGCTGTATGATACACGCCGCCAGCAACTACCGTAAAATAATGAGAGAGAAAGTCCATATTGGGAGGGTGGGAGCGGAGGTGGATGGGTCAAACAAACTCTGGACTTTAACCCAGGAGCCCGTCATTTCCTGTGTGAAACCAAAAGTCAATGGAGTTACTTTAATAACAACATAGTACGCTAGTATAGCACGCTACGCTAGGGATGTATGCCACACAACAACCCATTCTCAATATGAAGTTGTCAAATATTGTAGCGTGATTTCCGCATCAGACACCAATAAAAAATGGCATACTTTGTCGGCAGTATGATGCGCCCCTTTCAGATGACATCAGCTCGAGATGCAGCATGACAAAAACAAAATGTAAGGAGCTGGAAAGTCCCTATAGGGTGGGTCCAACAAACACTGGACTTTCACCCAGGAGTCTGCTGTTCGCTTCCTGTTTGAATGTAGAGCCAAACCATGATGTTTATTTCTAAACCTAACCATGTGCGTTTCTTGCACAATGTCATAAACATGAATACATGATGTTTTACCAACTTGAGTTTATTTTGAAAAAGACTGTTTGCATCTAATGAGCAGAAACTGTACATTTCCTGTAAAAATGGAAGTTTATTTTGAAAAATCGATGTCCCAAAACGTCAACAGACGCCCCCTGGATATCTAACGCGTCATATGTAGATGTCAAAGTCTACTGACTAAGCTGCGATATTTCAGTCGGGAGTGAGAATATGTTACATATGACATCACGTTCATAACAAATGTATTTATATTAGGTCAAACCATTTTTTTGCTAAATCTCACCGTGGACCTATGTTGTAAGTGTATTCTGAAAAAGGCTGTGTGCATGTAATGAGCAGGAACTGTACATTTCCTGTGAAGACGGAAGTATATTTTGAAAAGGCACAGCGCACGTTACAAAAGTAATTTGACACACCATCCCTGAAAGTCCAAAACTGACAGCAGGCTACACAGAGCGTCATTTTTTGATCCACTGACAAAGTGGCAGTATTTGACGAGCTGGGATGAGGACTTTTTGATTTTTTGTGGCATTGTCCCGCTTGACACACGGCGAGAAACACCCAAGTTTGGAGGCTGAAAAACTGCTGGAAACGCTGCGACGTCTCACTAAAAACAACCATTTTCGTTGATTGTTGGTGTTGAACAGTGGTCTGCAGCTTGGCAGACATCTCTCCTAAGTGTCACACCATCCACCATCCCCTCCACCTCCTGATGACAAAGTCAGCTCATATACTACGTCACTTTGGAAAGCTGATATGATATGTATGAAAAATACAAATGTAATGTATCTGTGGTTTGCAGAAATGTACAACACTTCCCTCTGGCGACTGGGTTGGGCTTACTGAGCTAATAAAAGGTTGACATTTAGATACAAGTTCTTCACCTGACAACAGTGATAAGCGAAATAAATATGACTTTTAAAAAACGTCACATCAGAACTGATTCAAACTGGGGCTGAGCCATGTTTGGAAATGATCAACAGAATTATACCCAAATTAATAACTAGATATGAGCGAGATTTCATTGGTCGGTTTGGTGGTGTTCATACTCTCTTCAACCTAAAAGAGTAAATTCCGTATTTTCAACCTGGTCCTTTTTGTTAAACCAGTAACAGCCCTGAAATCACCATCACTAAACCCACCAGACTCCATTTAAATAAACAGTGATTTTAGTGTGTATAGAGGCAGCATGTTTACACATCTAACTGGGTGAATTAAGGGTTAATTTTAACCAAACCAGAGCTGGTATAGATGGAACAGTATAAAGACAAACCACCGTGGTTTTTGTGAGTTATAGTTTGTTTCTGTCGACTTTGAATTAAGTGTGTTTTATGATAATAAAATTACTGTTTAAATGTAGTCTGGTGGGTTTGGTGATGTTGATTTCGGGGCTGTTTCTGATTAAACAAAAAGGATCTTACTCCTAAACACAAAGGTCTGTCTCTGTAAGGATCCTTTCCATAATGTTGTCAGACACTTAAAATAACAATCTGAGCCTGTCAGTGACAAAAACAAACAAATCTAGTGGACGTTATGAGGCAAATGCTCATTAACGTTCTGCACTGCCAACAGCAGCGCTGTCGCTCAATACTGGACCAGTTTAAAAATTGTTGATCCCATTCATCACTTAGTGGCAAAAGAAATAAGGTCTAGATTGAAAAATACTGAAGTTTCTCTTTAAACAAGTTTGCAGAAGCTACACAACTTTATAATTAATATGTTTGGACAAAATTATCAATAAAAATGTTTCTTTCTGTCACAGTTTGAATTGAAAACAGCACGTCTTCAACACGTGGCATATACAGTACATGTTCGTTCTAAATACCGAAAAGTTAAGAGCAAATATGAATGAAGAATAAAGAATGGAAAACACGAATCACACCAGCTAAATAATCTGCGTTCAGGACAACAAAGAGCTCTTTTACGAGTCATTCACAACTCAAATTATCAATAAATTGATCATAAATCAATAAGTGACCTCAGACCTCACAGTCCCTTCCACTGATTCACCCTTAAACAGGCCATTCTGACATTTTTAACACCTCATTCTGTTTTGTTTTGTCCGTGGATCTTTAACTCACTCTTATGTGTAGATATTTAATATGTCTGACCTTAGCGCCTCCTAATGGTGAAAGGAGACACAACATCAGGATGACTCCACAACAGTGTGACAGTTATCATCGCATGGAGTAGTTTGATCTAATGCAATCAAACTTCAGCAGACACACAACAAGCAACATAGTGAAAAAGGGGATAATCATTAATGGGGTTCCACAGGGTTCAATTATTGGTCCTTTATATTTTTAATTTACAAGCTAATTTAATCTCCTGACACCCCAGCTTTTGTTTGGTATGCATTTCCAAATTCTCCTAGCTACTAGGGACTGGTAAAACCTGCTGAGAATAAAAAATGAAGCATTATCTTTTAACAGCAAGTGGGTTTTTTAAAAACAGTGTCCTCATACATGGATAATGAGTTTATTTTAAATGCTCACAAGTGTGTAACAAATATAAAACTGATTACTTAGGTGTCTGAACATTGTTGTGTTAAAACAAAATTACAATCAATGCAACATTTGTTCAATGTTTTGTAACTCTGTGGGTTAGGGGTCACTGTTCAGGTCTACCACTGACTGAAACTGTTCATTTCAACACCTGAACACAACTGTGCAAAAACAAAATGGCAAATAATGTACTATATCTAAAAGCCTTGTGATTTGTTCCTCTTGTAATGTTGTATGAAATTTCCTTGCTCCATACGAATGTGTTTTTGTCTGTAGGAACAGTCTGTAACACCCAACTGGCCTGAGAGAAATGCTGCGATAATAAAGTCCAATGTCGTAATCAACACCGTCTTAGCTTGTTACTGTTGCTAAGTTGATCAAATTTGATGCCACATCAAACTACAAACTTCATAAAACATAAATAAACAAGTTTAAACCATGAAATTTGATCAGGTTTTGGACCTTGTCCACTTTTGTGTCAGGATCAGCTAGTGCAGACTGACTTGGCAGAGATGGCTGCCATCTTGTTTTTTACATGGATTAGTGTACTGTGCTTTTACTACCACGAGATGGCACAAAGAAGTGTCCACGAATGAGGGCAACAGGTCTAAGTTAAGCAGGACAAAGTGTGAGGTGCAGCAATCAAAAATGTGATGTCCTCATATGAGGACGCAGGGTCACAGGAGGATTTAAGATGCCAATTTATTACCCCAAAAATCTTTAGACCTCTCGTCTGTTAATACTCTCACCCTAAAACAGGAGTCTGACACCTTCACTATCAAAAGAGACATTTTTGGCCAAAATAATAATATTAACAATAAAAATAAATATAAATCTGAAGCTGCAAAACATATTTTAGCCTAATCCTGACGCTAACATCGCCTGTTAAGTCTAAACTAACCTATCAATATTACAAATAGGTCGACATGAGCATTCATTAATATGTTTTACCACAAGGTGGCGACTCTGCAGGTAGCTATTTAAAATTATTTGGTGCTTTAACTTTGCAGCGGTGGCGATGAAAGCAAACTAATCTGTGTCCACACACTATTAAATTCTCTATTTTCCTCTGACACTTACTTTTGGGATTTGGAACCTCTACCGAGCCAAGCTAGAGAGACTTAAGGGAATAAAGGTGCCAGGTCGTAGACGTATGACGCACATTTTAGTTGACAGAAAGTAAAACTTTTTTTTATTCGGTGAATAGGCCACACATTTTCATATTGGAGATTGTGAGAATTTTCGGCCTACAACACTGATGAATGAACAGTAAAATGTTAAAATGTTAAGCCACTGGAGAGGTAAAAAATCAGCACCAACTGGACTCATGCAGGTAAAAATAAAGCTGCTTTACCATGACAGTCATCAAACTTTTCCAAAATACAGCTGTTAATGTTAAAATATAGTAGAGTTCACTTCACTAAGTAAGTAGTTTTGTTAACTGACTGAACAGCGAGCTGTAAACTGAAGCTTTGTTTGACAAATTCACATCAGAAATACATTTTTAAACAGCTAATCTGCTTTTCAAAATTGTGTTTTTAACACGTTTATCTGGAATTTAAATTTGAATGAATCTGAATAAATCCAAATCCCCTCCTGACTCTGTTTTGTCCGGTGGAAATTTTGTTTACAATAAAATCTAAGAAGGTTTTACCTGCTGATCCAAACATGAACACGAGCCCAGTGATCCCACAGCTGGTGAGGTTTTATATCTGATCTTTGACTTCTGGGTGGAGATCAAACATCCTGACTACAAACTGACATCAGACAACCCCAGTTCATCTGTCTGCTGTGACGTTTGTGCTGCACTTAGTCACTCCTGATGATCTGAACAGGACTGACTGATTGATTGGCAGCGTTATCTTTAACATGACGGTCTCTCCTCACAGAGACAAACAGACGAGTCTCGTCTTGTCCGTCCTCTCAGGCTCTGCAGGAGGAGGAGAAGGAGGAGGTGCTCCCCCTCAACCCCTCATGCAGACGTTGCACCTCCCGATGCTCTCCCTCTGCTGCCAGCCCTCGGTCAGCGTGGTGGAGGAGCTATTGGAGTTGGAGGTGGTCTTCTCCACTCTGGTCAGCCAGAAACTGTAGATGTTGGCGAAGTAGTGGCAGGTTCCTCGAGGCCCCTGACACTCCACGAAGGGCTGGGCCCTGAAGTCTGTCAGACAGCTACCTGATGATGTCAGGGACTGGCCGCCGCCCTCGTCACCTGCACCTGTATGCTGCAACACGCACAGGAAATGAAATTGTGGTGGAGAAAAGGCCCAGAATGAGCACCATTAGCAGTAGTAGTTCTGTAGTAGTTGTACTTGTAGAACTGCAGTAACAGTATTATTGATAGCATTAGCAGTAGCATTAGCAGTAGTAGTGCTGTAGCAGAAGTAGGAGTTTTGGCATTAGCAGCAGTACTTCCACTGCAGTACCCACCATGAGGAAGGAGTATCCGGTCCACAGGCTCCTCCAGCTGGGGGGGCATTCTGGCTGATTGGAGGTCTGGCTGTGCAGAGCGACAGGTGCGGAGGGGGCTTCACACACCACACAGCGGCTGATGTGATCTTCAATGGAGGCTCCGCCCACTGGTATACTAGGGACGGCTGCCGTCGTCGACAGCCAGTAGGATTTGTCGTTACGACTGGCGTAAGAGCAGGTTCCCATGTTACAGGAGGAGAATGGCATGGTGGAAAAGACCCGCATACAGGACCCAGCCTGACCTGGAAATATTAAAATATAGATTACATTTAAATCATTTAACAAATCAAAGGTCTTTGGTTGGTTTGAAGCTGTTCTCACAAAGGGACATTATAGTGTGTAGATGTGTGTAAGCCGTTCTATGGGGGAACACTGTGAGGAACTCTTGAACCCAACTGACGTCACCCATAGAGGAAGATGAACAGGAAGACTTGGGCTAAGACCAGGTGTGGATGACATTCACCCTGAGATGCTGAAAGCTCTGGACATTGTTCTGTTTCCTTGGATAACTATTCAGTGCCTTGTAGAGTTCGGGACCTGTGGACTGGCAGATCAGGGTGGTGGTGCACCGCCTCCTTGAGAAAGTTTCTGTCAGGCTGCTGACAGGAGACCCTGCGTGATTGTTGTGATCTGGATTCTGTCCTGGTCCTGGAGTAGTGGACTCTTGGAGGGATCCTGCAGAGGTCACAGGACTTTGTCCAGTCTAGGCTTGTGCCGGTTTGAAAATTTTCCAACGGGTTTGATTTAAAGCCAAATATCTAACCGAACCGATATATCAAATTATATACCTAATTTTACCACTGGGGGTCGCATTTGAGCTATTTTTCCCAATAAAATCTCATTATAGGTGTAATGCGCTTCCAATCCACTAGGTGGCGATAATGCTGTATTAACCGCCAATACACACAAGGTTACACAAGAAGAAGAAGCAGAAGGACACTGCTCTCACAGCAGCAGCAGACAGCTGAGCGGAGCTGCGGAGTCCGCGGAGCCTCTGAGACAAACTAAACGAAACACTTGTAGGCTCCTCCACTTCATTTAAAAACATACATAAACCTTATTAAGTTGTCATAATGCATGTTACAATGCAAGATAAGTTGAATATAGTCCCTTGACACGCCACAGGATGAGGGTCACCACCTAAAAATCTGAGGCAATGGTACTCACTGGATTGTTCCCATCAGATTGAGAGTGAGTCCTTGAGTAGAGTTAGTTAGTCTGACATTGCGTCCACTGTAACTGGTATCTGCGGGGAAGGGGCCTATCCCAGCTGACAGTGGGCAAGACGTGGGGTACGTCCTAGACAGGTCACCAGACTATCACAGGGCTGACACATAGAGACAGACAACCATCCGCGCTCACATTCATACCTACGGTCAATCTAGAGTCACCAATTGACCATCATGTCTTTGGACTGAGGGAGGAAGCTGGAGCACCTGGAGGAAACCCTAGCTGACACAGGGAGAACATACAAACTGTTCGAACCCTCCACCTTGGGTTCAAACTAGGAACTTATCTTTTCTGTCACGGTCACCAATGTTGGTATTCATCCTCATTCCAGTGGTGGTTCCAGCACACCACTTAAACACAGCTTGACATCGGCAATCCTTGTCGTTTTTTATTTCAAATGTAAACCGCTGTTTGATGTCACAAAGCCAGTAAAAAAAACAAAAAAAAACAAAACGTCAAACAGAACTCCGTGGAGTAGGTGGATATCAAGGTCTGGACCTGGACAAGTATCTTTGGGTCTAGTTCTCCAGTGAGGGTCAGATGGAGTCTGTGTCAGACTGTGGTGGTTCAGAGACGGCTGACCCTGAAGGTGAAGCCCTGGATTCTCTGCTCAGGTCCTCAGCTGGGGTTCTGGTCTATGGGTAGAGACTGAAATGTCTGAAATGTTGTTTTTTTTTATATGTGAGAAGTCCTACTAAAAATAGACGATAGACTCCTTTCCCATTGCTCATAGCAGACAAGTATGCCTTTCTGATTTGTTTTTTTTACTGGTGTGTCGGGGTTGGTGTCTTGGATGCACCAGAAAACGGGGTTAGTGAACAGTAGAAAGGAGCATGGAGGGCAGTGAAAATTCTTTCAAACTTGGTGCTGACTGATAGTGATTGCATCGTGTCATAAAAGGAAATCAGCATGTCATGTTTCCATCGCTGCCTATTGAAGCTGGAGCCTATGAATAACCGTGACTACTGAGGAGTCATTTTTCTCTGGAATGAATGCCAATTGTAACCTTTCCCATCAAAGGAAATGAAAGGGGTTATTGTATGCGTGTGCTTATGTGTTACCCAGGTCCTGAGTGTGAGCCTTCTCCTGACCCTCCAGGTACAGCAGACTGTATCCGATCCACAGGACCCTCATGTTTAGTGGACAGGAGGGTACTGTCTTTGATTGGCTGTGCATCACCAACAGGAAGCCCGAGTTCAAGTTTTTGGTTGGTCCAGGAGGACCGGGGTCACCGCTCGGACCCTGATCACCTGAGACACAAGGACCAAAGAGAGTTACAGCAACAGAACAAATCTACACAGGTGATACACAACAACTCTAACAACCCCAGACAACTAGAGAGACAGGTGGAGGTCTCACCTTTGGCTCCCACTATTCCATTCTCCCCTGGCAGGCCTGGCACTCCTCGGTCTCCATCTAGACCTGCGGGCCCTTCAAGGCCTATCGGTCCCTCAGGCCCGATGTCCCCCTTCCTACCTGAAACACATAATCAACCACCTTAATTATCAGCTGCGCTGATACTACACCGGATGGTAGTAGTTTCACATCAGAAGGTTTAATTTTGAGAGTTTAGATCTGCTGTCCCTCATTAACCTAATTACCCTGAACTGGCTCTGGAGTTTATTGTATTTGGATGACTGTGGCGAAATGTGTTCTTCTAAGCAGAAGTTAAAGACCAGAAAACTTTCTGAATGGGTCATGATGATTCATCATAACTCCGTCCACCAACCGTTTCTCACCTTTTGGTCCCACCCGGCCGATTTCTCCCTTGACGCCGACATCTCCAGGCTGACCAGGCAAGCCGGGAGGTCCTGGAGGGCCCTGTGTTGCGGGAGGATAATCGGGGCAGGGGGAGACACGTCCCTTCTCCCCCTTTGGACCCATAGGTCCTGCATATCCCTTTGGTCCTGGAGGCCCACTTGCACCAGTACAACCTTGAGGACCCCGACTGCCAGGTAGTCCCATCAGACCTGGAGACCCCCGCAAGCCTAATCACACACACAGATGTAACTAAGTGACAGTCCATGATGAGGTGTCCTAGCACACAAAAATACAATGGTGGGGGCTGAAGTGGAACACAGAGATTTGAAGAGACAAAGATCAGCTGGGTCAAGTCCTGCTCCATGTTTTAGAGTGTGTCCCTACTAAGTTAAACCCAGGGTCCATTTAATTTCATACCTCAGGTAACTGCAAATATAGCCTAAAGCTTCAGAGGTTTTGGTGCTCAGGTACACCCACCATTCAGTTCTGTTGGGTTGTAAAGTGAATCTTCTCTGAGTGAAGTTCTGTCAGCAGCTCTTCATTTAAAGATATCTCAGTTACATGAAGAGAGTCTGACCTTTAACTCCTGGATTTCCAGGGATGCCTGGCAGTCCTCTGGGCCCCGGAGATCCTTTTGGGCCAATGGGCCCCTGGCACCCAATAGCCCCATTGTCCCCATCATCTCCAGGCACGGGAGGGTTCGGACCTGGATCCCCCATCTCACCAGCACACCCTGAAACACCAAACAAAGGTCAGAGGTCATGCATTGTGATTTATCTGACTTACAAGTTTATTAAATCTGAACGTTTAAGTCTGACCTGGCTCTCCATCTGGCCCAGTACAACCAGGATCTCCACGAGGCCCTGGGATTGGACTCTTACAGTCTGGTCCCGTTTTACCTGGAGGTCCAAAAACCCCTGGAGGTCCTACAACACAAAGTTCTGATCTTAGATGGATCACTGCTGGTCTGACACATCCTGACCCTGATGGGAGTCACACTACTACACACCTTTGGGTCCTGGTGGGCCTGTGGGTCCTGGTGGTCCGGGCTGGGATGAACCCATGGGTCCCGGAGGACCTGGAGGACCTTTATCCCCTGGAAGACCATTAGAACCTGGAGGACCCGGCACACCCAGACCTAAACAGAATAACGGGTGTTATTATTGTGATGCTGATGTTTCATCATCATCATTTACTTGAGGTTTGTATGTTAGCAACTGACTTTAGCTTGTTTAGTGTTTGTTTATTGTCTATGTGAGAGTCTCATACCTCTGGTCCCCATGTCCCCCTTCACTCCTTTCAGTCCGTCCAGTCCATGAAGTCCAAGTGGTCCAGGAGGACCTGATGTGGAAAAAAAAAAAATCATAAAAAAGCAAACAGTCAGCTTATTTCGGCCACCTCAGACACATGTGCACTGCAATCTGTCAGGTAAATATAATAAACCACAGTAATTTATTGGATTTATAATTTATAGTAAATTCAACTGTATCGAGTATCACCTCATCACAGAACGACTTATCTGGAGCTTTTATTTTGACAGGCAGCTTCAGATAGCAGGAAGAGGAGTGACGAAAAATTATTTACATGTGGCTGAGATCTGATCACAATGTCAACCAGTTTCAGATGTGGTGTGGGTTATAATGTGTTCTGAGTCTTTTCCTGATCCAGATCAGATATCCAGATACACATCACATGTTTAAATCAACCTGGAGATGAGGTCTGGATTTAAAAAAAAATAGACTTCCACCTCCTCTGAAGGAAAGAGACTGGAGTTAAACCTCTTCCCTTTACGAGACAATCTCTTTGACTTCTAAGACGACAGCAGCTCTGGGTTTGAGTTCTGACCTTGGAGGCCCGGGGAGCCCTGCGGTCCTGGTGGACCATCAGCGCCGGCTTTACCAGGAAGACCTGGAAGACCCGAACGACCTCTGGGACCTGAGGGACCGACCACACCTAGAATAAAGTAGATGAACAGACAGGGTTAAGCAAGTTTATGCTCTCCGTAGTGTTCCTAGTGTAAGGCTTGTGCGCTAAAAAATTACGGCAAGAATTACAGGACAAGATGCTGGTATCAAAGTGTTGTGGTTTCTATTTGTAGTCTGAATAGTACTGACCAACCACATTTGAACATAAGGTAAACAGTCCATGCAAACAGGTTGAACATGTGGGCTGAAATGCAATCTCGGAACCCTTCGGCTATCATCTGGTGAGTTAGCTACAAATTAGCTTTTTAATTTTTTTATCTGCATTCAAACACAGTTGAACAGATGAACTCAAATGTAAGGGCCACAGAGGAGGAAGTCTTGACTCAGACATCTGCTGGCTACACCAGCTAAACCTGAAATATTGGCCCTCGCCACCACAGGCTTTACTGTCATCAGACAGTAGCCAGTTCAAAAAATTGCACCTCTACAGACATCTCTACGACTGTTCATTGAGAGACCACACAGACAGTCAAATGGCCTTAAATTCTTGGAACGAATTAGCCACAACAATGGGGAATTATGATGAAAGGAGTGGAACCTGGTGTGAAGGAGTCTGATAGCAGCTGCTAATCCTCTACAATCTACTCCAACTTCAGCACGTTACCAGATTGCGGACTCTGCTAACCAGTCAGTCTCATTCAAGCCACTTTGTTAACCCTTGACCATTGACTTGCTTGCTAATACCCATTTCCCTGTGCCCACAGCATTGTCCTGATTTGACTCCGGCCTCCTGCTCCACTCCTATACCACCTGATTAACACCTGGGATCACATCAGCTCTCCCCTGTACTGGAACACTTGCTCACTTGGAAACCACCTGGATCTCATCTGCTCCACTCACCTCTGCTCCCCGAAACCACTCTGCCAGCTCCCCCAGCCCAGCTTCCCTGCTTCACTTCCCTACCTCAGACTTTTGCCACCCAGGACTCCTCCACTCATTTTATAAATAAATTACCTACTTGATCCTGCTCCCAGTCTGTGTCTGCATTTGGGTTCATTAGACTAGTTTTGTCACAAAATGTGGTATGTAGATGTACTACTACTATTGCCAGGCAACCTACTTTACCCGTAACGTTCTTCTGGTAACACTCCACTTTGTGCTTATCCAGAATATTTTGTCTGTACACCCCCTTGTGTTATGGAGCATATAACAACAAACACAATGTTGAACATAAATGCCGCTGTTTAAAGAAACAGAGGTGGAAATACGTTCCAACCACTTATAATGACTGAGTCTCCCACTATGTTTGGGGGCGTGGCTAGGACACACAAATGAAGGCCAGATAAAAAAAGCATTGAGGGGGGTGACATTACCTGTAGCCAGCAAAATTACATTCAGCATAATTTACATTTGTTTTTAACAGACACAATGTTTTCATTGTTCAGTTGTTTCTTCTTTGCCGTACTCTTGATCCACGTTAATCTGCCATCAACAGCACTTTCTGGTGTTTTCTCACATTAACAGCTTACCTACAAAGGGAACCATTCCGACTGACCAGCTATCGGCCTTCACTGGTTTTAAATAGCAGCAGGCCACATGACTCAGCTCATGTTAATAAATAAGGGTGTAAAGACTTCATAAGGTCCAGGTGAGCTTCTGTACCTGGTTCGCCGAGGTCTCCCTGCTGGCCTGGATCTCCTTTGCATCCTCTCTGTCCCAGAGCCCCGTTGACACCAGGTCCTCCAGGATCTCCTTGAGGTCCAGGAGGTCCTGGGAGAGAAAAACAGCTGATTGATCCAGAAACTCACCTGATGGTTTCATCAGTTCCATCACAAAACACTCAATTAAGATCAACAACAGATTATCTCGTTTGAGCACTGACGGACTTCATTTATTCAGTTTGGAGTCAACTTTAACCAATATTAAACCAACAGAGTCATGTGTTTGGATTTTACTTGCTGTTTATTCACATCCAAGCTGCGGATCATCTTTATGCTCTGTTTCACAACTGCAAAACCAGATACTCACCTGAGGGCCCTAAGTCTCCAGGAGGCCCCTTGTCTCCAGGTGGACCAGAACAACCAACAGAGTCTCCTTTATCACCTTAAAATACAAGCAGAAGCATTACACACCAACCAGCACAGATAAAGATCAGAATCAGAGGGAAGGAATCAAAGATACAATTGTTGATTTTGCTTTGTATTTCATGTGTGAAAGGTTAAAACATCATGGTGGTGGGTAGAGTTCGGGGTTCGGGGTTAGTTGCTACCTTTGAGTCCAGTAAATCCTTGCCGCCCAGGCTCTCCATCTTTGCCCGGACATCCCAGGTCACCCTGCAACCAGAAACAAATAACAAATCAAAAGACAGTTCTGATTCTTTGATTCTAATATATAATTCTTAACTTCTGGACTTCCTTAATGGCTCAAATACACATTCAGCATTTACACTCCCAAAGCCCAAAGTCTGTTAGGGATTCTGTTAGTGGTGTTTAATAACGGTTTGTACAAAGTCCTCTTACTGGATCTCCAGTCTCTCCGGGGAAGCCGATGAATCCTGGCTGTCCTGTACGTCCAGGCACTCCAGGAGGTCCTGGTTTGCCGTAGGGCCCTGGGGGTCCTGGGAGTCCTACGATGCCTGGGGGTCCGTTGACGCCTGAATAGCCTGGCTTACCGGTAGCTCCTCGCACGCCTTTATTTCCTGTAGCAACAGAGTGTTTGAGGTTGACAGCTCTATTCTCCTCAGTAAGCTTCAGCAATGGGCAGATATAACAGGGACTGCCATTGACTCATTTGCCTCCTTTTTGTCAGACAGAAGTTTTTCTGTGATCATTGATCACTACGTCTCCTTGTCTACTTAGTTGGTGTGTGGTGTACCCCAGGGTTCAATCCTTGGTCTGATTCTTTTCTGTCCTTTTAAGTGCATGTAGGGGTTCAAGCCTGAAGGGCTGAAACACTAATGTTTTTGCTTTGACTTCTTTTTTGTCTTCAGAAGTGTTTTCACAAATTCCTGCGATATGGTACATCGTAGTCACATAGTCAAATGAAAGCTGTGTGCAAATGCTGCTTAACAAATATGATGCCAACTGGCTAGATGGGAGGTGCTATAACTAATGTGAGAAAATTCTTATTTTGAAAGGCCATGCCACTCACACTGTAATTCCGACTTACTTGAATTTGTGTTTTACAAAAAACATGCACGAACCATTACAGTCCTATGGTTAAAATGTCCGCCATTTTGAATTTTTTGGAAAACTCATTTTTGACATCTTATCCTAAACCACATATCCAATTTGTACCAGACTTTCTGTGGATCATCGCTGGACCAACTTTATCAAAAGTTATCAAAAGCTTGTGGATACCTGACTGTGTTTTGAAGATATTGACCGATGAACTTTAGCACGGGCATGGCTCAACACATAAACAGACCTAACTCCATAACTGTTAAGCCAATCATCACAAAACTTGCAGAAAATGTCTAAAGCTGTAGCAGGAACATACTCTGAAAGTTTTATTCATGTTCACCACTAGGGTGGCACAAATGCAAAAAATGGATGTGGCACTGCACAAATCAGACTATAAATCAGAAATTGTTTGTTTGACCATCCCAAAACTTGCAGGATATTTTAAATCATAATGTTGGCACTGCAGCGCTATTTTGATTTCTATGAAAAACACATTGTTGACATCTCCTCCAAAACCATAGGTTCAAATCATTCCATAGTTTCTGTGGATCATTATTGGGCCAAGCTCATCAAATGTTATGTAAAGCTAGTTGATATCTCAATGGGTTTTGACTTTAAAAGGTGCCGTGGCTCAGCACATAAGTAGACCTAACTCCAAAACCGTTAAGCCAATCATCAGATACTTGTAAGATATGTCCACATACATACCTTAAACATCCTAAAAGTTTATTCAAATCGATCACTGGGGGTGCAACAAATGTGAAAATGGGCATGGCAGAACATGAATCTGACTATAAATCATACATTTTTCTCTCTGATCGCTCTCTCTAAAGTTTTAACCACTGGTTTTACCCTTTTTTTATCTCTCCTATCTATTTATTTCTATTCTATTTTATTTATTTATCATTCTGTTCTATGGATTTTAATCATCTTTTTTGTTAGTTTGTCCTGTTTTGGTTGGTTTGCTTTTTAAATATTTTATTGTCTTGTGTCTGTGTCATTCCAATTTTGCCATGTGAAGCACTTTGGGCTGCATGTTTGGATGACATGTGCTATATAAATAAAGTTGAGTTGAGTTAAAACTTGCAGGATTTGTTAAATAAAGTTGAAATACATGTAATTTTAAAATCGCTCAATAGGGGGCACTACCAGTTCCAAACAACTGCAGTGGCCTTTCACAAAATTTGGCCATTAATCAATGACAATTTGTACAAACATCACCAAAGTTGGTGGATATTTTTAACTAGGCCATTGAAGCATGTCCCAAAAATGTTTCTGTAACTGACCAATAGGAAGTGACAGCGTTACCAAAGACGAGCGAGGCCAAGCACAGATATGGACATTAATAAGTGAGCATCTGTCTGATCGTCAAAAAACCTGTTGGTTATTCTTAATGCAGGTGTCATAAACTGTCGAAGGTCTTGATCCTACCCAGCTTTTAAGTTTAAAAGGTCCATGCTGGCTTGAACCCTAGAATCGCCGCTTGTGGCTATAGTCTTGTCACTGTTATGCAGACAATACACTGCTGTACGACTAACACCTGTCAAGGACTGGATGTCACATAACTTCCTCATCATAGGCCCTGAGAGCTTTTCTGATAAAATACAGCCATGTATTGGTCCTCTGGCAGCTCCTACAGACATGTATGAATGTTGTATCATGACAGCAGCAGAAATAAGACAATAACAGTATTCAGTTTTGTGCCGATTAGTGTTAATAATTGTTTTGCATTTTGATTTAAATACTTTTATCATCTTATTTCTGCTGCTGTCATCATACAACATAAATGCATGTTGATTTTGTCAATTTCCTGCAGAGACTGGGACTCAGTGGGAATTCAGAGCTGTTTTCAAACTTACTACAGCTGTTTCAAAGTTGTCTGTGATAATGAGTCCAAACCTTTAAGATCAGCGTTCAGGTGCTTAGTGTAAAGGTGTGTCCAACTTTCATAAAGTGCCCGAATGCAGCACTGAACCTCTGATCTAGGTTATGACCCAGCCACTTCCTGTGTGACATCACACCCTGACACTGGTCTCCTCTGTTACAGTTCTGACCTCGTGGTCCAGGAAATCCGTTGATGCCCGAGGGTCCTTCTCCTCCTCTTCCTCCTTTGATGGAGATAAACTTAGTCTCTCCTGGAAGCCCCGGGGCCCCTTTACAGCCTGCAGGGGGACACACATGGGATCCATCATGTTTCACATGCGACAGATTTCACATTGAATAAAAGTTTGACTCATTCATCACATTTACACTGGTAGTTTTTCACGAAACTGTTGTACTTGAAGTAAGTATTACTTAGTGCGTACCTTTCTCTCCTTTCCGGCCCTCACATCCTGGGCTTCCATCTCGTCCATTCACCCCTCTCTCCCCTGTCCTCCCTGGGGCTCCAAGGGCCCCAGGCAGTCCAGGGGCCCCTGGCCCTCCTTCCTGGCCCCGGGGCCCCATCAGACCTGAAACAGACGGTTGGTATTTCTGTGAATCTGTCGTCAGAAAACATGTAAACACAGGTGTTCTGGTGGGAGGTGCTCACCTTTTGGACCATTGGGCCCCGGTAGTCCAATGTCTCCAATGGGGCCAGAGGGGCCCTGGAGCCCTGGGTACCCCGGGAAACCTGGAGTGCCTGGTTTCCCTTGAGGGCCTTGAGGGCCAAAACCTGGAGGACCATTCTCCCCAATCGCACCTTTCTCCCCTGGAAAACCTGAACAGAAATATGACGTCTTAAGTAAAGTACAGTTAAGTAAAGTACACTGAAGTATTGTATAGTACAGTACAGTGCAGTAAACTACAGTGAAGTAAGGTAAGGTAATGTACAGTGGAGTAAAGTCAATTGTAGTATAGTTAAGTGGAGTAAAGTACAATGGAGTAAGGTGAGGTAAAGTACAGTAAAGTACAGTTAAGTAAGGTAAGGATAAAGGACAGTGTAGTATAGTACAGTGAGGTAAGGTAAGGTAAAGTTAGGTAAGGTAAGGAGGAGGAAAGTACAGTAAAGTCAAATTAAGATCATTGAAGTACAGTAAAGTGAGCATCTTCAGGAGTCAGAGTTTACCTGGGGGTCCTATGGGCCCCTGAGGGCCCAAAAGGCCTCTGGGACCAGGTTTTCCTGCATCACAGAAATCACGTGTGGGCCCCTGGGGGCCACGTTCACCTGGGGCCCCATCATGTCCTCTCTGGCCCTTTGGGCCAGGGCCCCCAGCCAGACCCAGGAGTCCTGGACAAACACAGGAAATAATTCTGAATGAATGAAACTGAATCTGATGATTCTGTTTTTGCTGCTGCAGCGGTTATTCCATTCTATTCTACTGGACCTGATATTCAGGTCCAGTACTTCACCTGGTAGTCCATCATTGCCGGGGGGGCCAGGTACTCCTTTAGGCCCCTGAGAGCCTGGTCGCCCTGGGAAGCCAATGGGTCCTGAGGGCCCGACAAAAGAGTTTCCTGCTGGGCCCCTGAGTCCAGGAGAGCCTGGGAGCCCTGGAGAGCCTGGTATACGGACAGTTAAACATATTGTGAACACAGCTGATAATACTGTAATGACATTAATCCAAAACATCTGAATCAGTGAAGATCAGTGATACCCCGCTTAAATCAGATCTCTGATCCCCTTCACACCACTAACAAACCACTCCAGACCAGGTCCTCTAAAGGTTCTCCGTGATGCTGTTTTGATCGAATTGTGATTGTCATGTTTGAATCTGCCCAAACAAATTGCACCAACAGGAAAACCAACCAGAGTCTGATTCAACCGGACTAAACAACATGCTGAAAAGACACTTAAATGTGTTTTCATGTTTGAAGAGGTTCAGAGAAACAGGTGAAAATGTTGGTTTCATCTGGACCTTTGACTGAGGTCAAACTACTGAAATGACAGTGTAAGTCACATCACAGAGACAGGTGACTGTACCTGGCTCTCCGCCATAACTGTCGCCTTCACGTCCTTCTTCTCCGGTATCTCCAGTAATACCTGGAGGTCCTGCAGGAGGAAGAGAGGATCCTTGTAGAAATAATGTAAAGGAAAGGTGTTACAGGTGTGGTGCAGGTGTGATCCAGTACCTTGTCGTCCAGGTAGTCCAGGAAGTCCAGGTTGTCCTTTGTCTCCTTTAGCTCCATCAGGTCCAGTGATGCCACGAAAACCTGGAGGACCCGGGAGTCCTGGGTAACCTGGAGAAAAAGACAGGTGGGTGGGAGGTCAGACAGACAGGTGAACAGGGAGTCCAGCCTATTCTTATTTGTAAGTCGCCAAATACCGCCGCTTTGACAGTGATTTTGGCATCAAACGTCGGCGCCAAAAGCCACCAGTGTGTAACATGGCTGAATGGAATCTTTTACGGTGATTACGGTGATTCATGAAAGATTCCACCAGTGGTGTCAATTAATAATGCAGCTGGACGGCACCAGTCGTGGCAGTAGGATACGCCGCTGGATGCTGTCAGTGTGAAACATTGCCATTAACCTTATATAAGAAGTCCCTATAGAGCGGGTGGGAGGGGAGGTGAATTGGTCCAACAAACCCCAAACTTTCACCCAGGAGCCCAGTGTTCGCTTTCTGTATGAATGTAGAGCCAAACCACGATGTTTTTTTTCTAAACCGAACCAAATGC
Organism: Epinephelus moara; assembly: GCF_006386435.1. Classification (NCBI taxonomy): domain Eukaryota; kingdom Metazoa; phylum Chordata; class Actinopteri; order Perciformes; family Serranidae; genus Epinephelus; species Epinephelus moara. The sequence goes on along the minus strand of NW_026082539.1, from coordinate 7,533 downwards.
TTTTGCTACATGGTGTAAATTGACACGCCGTCCTGGAACATCAACAGCAAATGCAGCTGAATGGCACTGACAAAGCGTTCTCATCCCAACTCGTCTAATATCGCTATTAGACGAGTTGGGATGAGAACGTGTTGGGGAGTCAGACAGACAGTCTTTATAGATGGTGTTTACCTGGATTTCCAGGGTCCCCTTTCTCTCCGGGAGCGCCAGGGTTTCTGGGTACACAGGGCAGAGTATCACCTGCAGAGAGGGGAGGAGTCAGGGAACAAATTGAGTTTAGGAAAAGTAATGAACCGTGTTGCTGGAGTTTGTGTTTACACAGTCCTAATTTAAAATCAACTTCAGATTGATCTCTACCTCTAACCCCCTTCGGCCCTGGGGGGCCAGGGAGTCCTGAAGGTCCTGGGTCACCAGGGGCCCCACGCTGTCCTACTGCTCCGACTACACCTCGCCCGGGGGGGCCTGAAGGTCCTGGTAATCCCTTTGGCCCTGAGAGTCCTGGGAAGCCTCTGTCTCCAGTAGAACTGGCGAAACTATCACCCTGAGAGGAAAACGGAAACATGATTTAATCTGATGAGAGACAGAACAGCAGGACCAGAGACAGTAACAGTGTGAAAATGCTGTCAGCGCTCGCTGAAGGCTGCAGAGTTTCACCGTAGAACAAACAACATTATGGGAATTTATCTGACTCCATTAGAGTTTTTCCTGAGGGTGGTGCTGGAGTGTGGGTTCAACAGGAGTGTCTCACTGACCGGTGGGCCGAGGTTTCCAGGGGGCCCCACGGGCCCATCCAGTCCTCGTCTCCCTGAGAATCCTTGTCCGCCTGCAGGGCCCTGCTGGCCCCTGTTTCCTTTCTCACCTGGCGACAAAAAAACAATCAGAACCATTGATACACTCACATGATGTCATGGCTGGAGTCACACAGTCGTTCATTTTTACAGAACTGAGACAGAGTTTAACACAGCTGTTACATCTGCTGGTGTGTAGAGTTTGAGAGAGATGAGACTCTGAGGTGATTTATAAGTACCTTTAAAATCCACCACAGTGAAATCTCCCTTCTGACCTTTGAACCCTGTGACACCTGGAAATCCACCCAGACCCTGCAAACAAATCAATCAATCAATCAATCAATCAATCAATCAATCAATCAATCAATCAATCCATCAATCAATCAATCAGTGAAACAAACCAAACATCAAACAATGAGCTCCAGGATCTGTTAGTGCTTCTCAAACTCAAGGACGCTTCCTTGGTAGAATGGGTCCTTCCAAGTCGGGTCCTGCAGAAACTACGCAAGACTCCTTCCTAATATTCGGCAACACACATTGGATCAGACTAGCAAGAGGCCCCACCTTAAATTCCGGCAAATCATGCACAAGGAATTGTAGGCACTTCATGCCCGCTGAGAGAAATCTAAGGGTCCTTGACATTGGAACAGTCCTTTGGCGGTATTTTTGATGACGTAGCCTCCTTGAAATTTTAGGTATCCCTACTTGATTTTGAGAAGCACCATGTGTTTTATGTGACCCCTGACCTCTGACCCTGTTGTCTGCTGACTCACCTGTTGTCCACGCACACCTGTGTCTCCAGGTAAACCTTTCTCTCCTCTCTGCCCCGGAGCCCCTGGGGCTCCTGGAAACCCTGGAGACCCCAGGTCACCCACATTGCCGGGGGGACCCCTCAATACAAATGGGGGGCCACAAGCACAGTCACCAGGACTACCTGAAACACACAAGAAGATTTAAAAAGAGTTATAAAATGTGAGGTCAATAACGTTTGGAGTTCCTCTGGGAAACATTCTGGAGCCTCTGGTCTTTCTATTAAAACAAATGTAAGGGACAATGTTTGATCTTCAGTGAGTCTAATCTATCATGTGGAGGTTAAGATCCATTTGATGACAAAACGTTTTACTACCTAGAACTTGGTACCAGAACCAATGAACAATCAATCAATCAATCAATCAATCAATCACTTAATCAATATGTCCCAACACTGACCTTTAAACCCTTGGAAGCCCTGGGACCCCGGTGGCCCCTGATCACCTGGATCGCCAGACTCTCCTGGAGCCCCGGGAAGACAGTAAGTACCTGAGGAGATAAACAGGAAGTTAGCAGGACGACAACAAGAAATAACCTGTATTCATGATCAGAATCAGGCTGAAAGACAGGCGTGAGAACAACAGGTAGAAACAGTGTTCTCATTTACCTGGAACCCCTGGTTCTCCCTTTAGTCCTTTGACTCCTGGGCGTCCTGGTTTTCCAGGTTCTCCAGGTGTTGGACCGTTTAAATACACTGGACCTGGATCTCCTCTGTCCCCTCTGGATCCTCGAACTCCCCTCTCACCCACAATACCTGCCCGTCCTGAAGAGGAACAACAGAGAACTTTATTTATTATTATACCACCTTAAATATGAATCAAACTGTTGATGGGCTGCAGTTACTGACCAGGTATGGATCTGCCGGGGGCTCCTGGGGGGCCTTGCATTCCCATCAGCCCTTTGTCCCCTGGAGAGCCCCTCAGTCCAGTAGCTCCGGGGTCTCCAACGTCACCTGAAAGACAGGTGGCAGTTAGCTGACCTCAAACCAGAGTGATGACATCAGTCAGCTGATCGATCAGTGTCTATTGATCCGTACCTGTGTGTGTGACTTCTGCTTCATGAGGGAGGCCTTTAGGACCCGGATTTCCCATCATGCCCTGGGAACAGGAACAGGCTTATTACAGACTGCATATTAACAGACAGGAGCTCATCAGGTGAGTCACCACCCGACTGTAATTGGTCAGAAGGGTGCTGATGGTGTTACATCACAGACTAACAAACTGACCTTAGGACCTTCTCTTCCAATCAGACCTGGGAGACCCGGAATTCCTCGGATTCCCTGAAAACACACACACACCATTAACACGGGGGAAATCCTGGTTTCTGATTGGCTGACAATTGTATCATTTAAAATGTTAAAGCTGAGTAATTAGTGAGCAGTTTAATTATCACTACGTCAGCTTTTATACCTGTACAGTGTTGATGACTCACCTTGAATCCTTTCTCTCCGAGCACGCCAGGGTAACCAGAAGTTCCCTGAAACACACACACACACACACACACACACGTTACATTATCATTATTCTGAACATAACGAGTTCATGTGAATTTCCATCACACGTTCATCCTGCCACCTGACTCTCAACACTTCAGCAAGTTCTCATGAGAGCATTTTAGTGGGGGCTGATCAGTTAGCTAAGATAGAAAAAATCTACAGTTTGATCCACTGATCGATACTGATCAATAACATGAAGAGAGAGGGTGACTCACCCTGGGTCCAGGGAATCCCACAATCCCCTTCTCTCCTTTTATCCCCTTTAGAGTGTCCAAACCCTGAAACCAAAAACATCATCACATCACGTTCTCGATAATCACTACGTGATGAAAATTACAGTGTTCAGAGGAACCCTGTGTTCCTTGAGCCAGATGTTCCAGAGGTTTGATCAGATGTCTTCACTTACCGGCAGTCCCTGACTTCCACAGACTCCTTTAGGCCCTCGAGGACCCTGAAGAATCAACAGAACCCAACATTAGAACCAACAGAGCCAGAACTACACAACAGCCACAATAGAACAAGGACACACAAACATCACATAGAACAGGTTCAGAGTTTTAGGTCATTTACAGTAGAACAGCATTAGACAGAATAGAGCTTGTAATCTGACTGGCTGTGTGACACCATGACCCACCTGTTCTCCTTTAATGTACAGGTCTTCTGGAGGGTCGACGTACTCAAACGGTCCCGGAGGCCCCTGGAGGCCCTGATCCCCCTGTGGACCACAAACAGTACTGCAATACTACTACTGCACATGACTTTGACAATGTTCACATTAAAATAACAGTAAAAGATAAATCCTCTCAGTTCTGCTCTCTGAAGCTTTAAAGTCGCCTGACTGTTTTTCTGGTGACGCCCCCTCAGTGATGCCACTGCAGATGTTTTCCAGGTGTTTTCCTGCATAAAATTTTTTGTTTGTTTGTTTTTCTTTTATAAATTTGTACCTCGTCTCCTTTCTGTCCGGGCAGAGATCGACCTTTTTCTCCCTGAAACACAAACACATGAACAACCTGTCACCACAACAACCTCAACAGGTACAAACACTCTGATCGATAATCAGTAATCAGATTTTTAGAAATATCCAAGTGAAGTACAAGTATGTCAAAAAGTACACTGCAAGAGTTCAGTCAGGACCACTTTATTTCCATTTGCAGTATTATATTTGGTGGTATGGTTCTGTTCTGGGGCCTCTCAGGCCTACACAGAAAGCCTAAGGTGGAGAGAGCACACCTCCCTGCCCTTCCATGCGCCTACATGGAAAGCCTAAGGCAGGGAGAGCAGAAGCAAAGACCCCCGGGATCAATGACAAACAGAAATGACATTGATAAGTCAGACACGGCATGAAAAGGAGGAGCTGGGGTGGAGGCAGGTTGCAAAGCAGCTTGCAGAGGAAGCAGCAACAGTAGGCAGGCCAGAGCAGTTTAAATAGGGCGCCCTGAATGAGATTTACCAAATGGTTGCATAGAAAGGCATCATGTGATCTATCAGCTGACTCCCTTCCATCAACCAGCTGATCCATCAGCTGACTGGCTGTTTGAGATCAGCTGATGTAGCTGGGATGTGAGCCGAGCTCAACATTGTGTCCTGCCTGAACTAACACTATGCTCAGTTAAATGTACTTTATGACATACATCCACCACTGACAATACTTACAGGTAGACCTCTGGAGCCAGGTAGACCAGGGAGACCCTGGAGACACAGACAGACATATTGTGGGTACGTGTATGAACAGAATTTATTTGTTTGTACTTTGGCTGAATGTAAGAGGATTTACTGTTTCACAATAACTGTGAGGAACTTGAAAACAGGATTGAGGCTCTACGAGTCTTAACACGGTCATTATTATCATTAGTAATAATCTGAATCAGGTGTGTTTGTTGTGACTCACGTTAGTCCCATCCAATCCTGCAGTACCCACATTTCCCATCGGACCAGGCAGACCCCGTTCACCCTGCAGACCGAGACACTGTTCAGTAACATTACACACCACTGACACAAGTACAAATACTCATTGTGCAAAAAAAGCTTATTCCAGAAGGTGGCCGGATCAAGTCCCCTTCCGAACCAAATATGGACTGTGGACTGGTGGCTGGAGAGGTGCCAGTTTGCCTCCTAGGCACTGCTGAAGTGCCCCTGAGCAAGGCACCAAACAGGTTAAAATATATATATATTTAGCACATTTTGTCACAAATGCACCGTCAAAGACTAAAACTACTCAAAAAGCAGATGTTGTGTTGCTTAATATAAATCAAATGCATCAGATTTAAAAAAAAAAAACTGTTCATGTGTTTTGAAAGTAAAATATGCAAAAGTGTCACAAATGTAATGAAGTCAAAGGTTTGTTCTCACCGGCCGACCAGGAAGTCCACTTTGGCCAACGTCTCCCTGTAACACACAAATACTAACATTAGTTTATCTTCACGGTGCAGTGATGCAGTGGTTGGTATTGTTGCCTCGTAGCAAGGCGGTTTCTGGTTCAAACCCAGGGTGGGGGAGCCCTTCTGTGTGGAGTTTGCATGTTCTCCCTGTGTCAGCGTGGGTTTCCTCCAGGTGCTCCAGCTTCCTCCCACAGTCCAAAGACATGCAGGTTAATTGGTGACTCTAAATTGTCCGTAGGTGTGAATGTGAGTGTGAATAGTTGTCTGTCTCTATGTGTCAGCCCTGTGATATTCTGGTGACCTGTCCAGGGTGAACTCTGCCTCTCACCCAGTGTCAGCTGGGATAGGCTCCACCCCCTGCAACTGCTAACAGGATGAGCAGTTATGGAAAATGAATGGATGAAGAGTTTCTCTTTATGTGGCAGCATAACTATACAGCACAAGTACTATACAACAAATGTGCTCGGTGACAGAGAGGAAAACATGAACAGAAACAAACACTCAGACTATCGAAACATCCCATAATCTGTGGTCTCTAGTGGAGCATAGAGCTGCAACTATTGGTCGATACTGACAGTACGAGCATACTTATATTGCTTACAGGTATTCCAGGGTACTGTATGTAGTAGACTGCTGGATCTCCTGGAAACCCCTTCGGTCCTGCAAAACCCTGCAGAATAAAACACTGTTACCATGGTGATGACATAAAACTACACAGCATGTATTGCAGTACATTGTAGTGCTCAAACATCTTCCGTACTGTTACATGAGATAAAGTCTTCTACGTTCAAGGAGGTTTTGATTTCTAAAATCTAAAATCAGAAACCTCCTTGGAGTCTGGTGATTAAAAAAAGAAAGAATTATTACGAATTTAATAATGTCTAAAACCAAAAGCTAAAGCCTGACTGAGTCAAACATTCAATGTATGTTATGATCGATCAGTGACTCTGACCTGTTCTCCATCAGGTCCTGGTCTTCCTGGAAATCCAGGTCCTCCTTTCTCTCCTCTGGTTCCGTTACATCCATCCAGACCTGGAAAACCAGGTCCGCCAGCCGGACCCGGATGACCCTAAACACACAAAAACATGCTCACAGTCTGACCTTTGATCTTACTACATTTGGGCCAATCAGAGCAGCTGAGAAGTTGAGAGGGCGGGGCTTCTTACCGGAACTCCTTCTATACCCGGAAAACCTGGAACGCCGACACTTCCCTGAAACAACAGACAGAGTTAAACTGTAGCTGTGGTTTTGAGTCACAACAGACCGACTGTTAGAACTTTAGAACTTTAATCAGGAAAACAGATGCCATCAGTGCACATCAGAGTGTCGGCCATCTTGTCTTCAGGTCAGAATGATGTAGTTACAGAACAAACAGAGCCACCATGTTTCCAACAGAACCATGTTTATTCACCGAGTCTCCTTTCAGTCCTACAGCTCCTGTCGGCCCCTCGTCTCCTCTCTGGCCCTTCTGTCCTGGAGGCCCCTGAGGGCCTGGAAAGCCCGGAGGCCCCTGAGGGCCCTGCCGCCCCAGAAGACCTGGAGGCCCCTGCAGGAAACAAACAAAACTGTTAGAGTCTGATCTATCTAATCTCGGGCTGTCCTGAATACCAGTTTTTGTGCATGGATGCTTCAGTGAGCTTCCAACTGTACACTTTGAAACTATTCCATGTGCTTGACATGTCCGACATCATGTTTGTGTATCTGTATCACTAAGTTTAAATGTCCTTGTCTGTGAATGAATAATAATTAATCCACCTTGTGAAGGGCTCATTGCTAACGTTCTGACAGACAATCCTTGGGTGCGTGCACAGCGGCAGCTCTTCATTTGATATCTTAAAAGTCAATATTGCAGTCGATCATGTTCATTTAATAGTAGGAAGCCAAGAAATCACAATCAAGATTAATATTCAAATAACTGCACACTACCTGGTACTGTAAACAGAGCCTGATAAAACCTGATCCTGTAGACCCTGATGGAACCTGACAGAGCCTGGTAAAACCTGATCCTGTAGACCCTGATGGAACCTGACAGAGCCTGATAAAACCTGATCCTGTAGACCCT
>NW_026082538.1:11754-13879 GCF_006386435.1 Epinephelus moara | reverse complement strand
TTTGTATTCACTTTTTATTTGCACATATATTTTGTTCTTAATCCATAATATTGTGATAGAAAGAGAGATGGCAAGGCAGCTTTCAGGGACTATGACAGGCAGCAGCAGCACTGACAGTCAGGAGGCTTCACACGTACGTGAGGAGAGATATTAATTGGCTAAAGAAATATAAATAGGATAAGCCAAGACTGACTTTGAAATTACCTCCCAGAGCCATGTCAGAATTACTGTTTTTAACTTCTACTCTAAATTTAAAATTGTTACCCATATTTTAAAATCTGTATTATTGCAACAGAGCATGGGGCATGGCAGCTTTCAGAGATCACAAGTGGGAGCAGGGAGCAGGCAGCAGCAGCACTGACAGTCATGAGATTTCACAGGTGAGGAGAGATATTAAGTGATTAAAGAAATATTTATAGGATGAGGGTGAGTTTGAAATTAATTCCCAGAGCTATTTCAGAATTACTGTTTTTTACCATCTTGATGCTTGAGGGTCAGTGGTGTCAACACAACTAGCGCTTGGTGGCTCACAGTTCAAGTGATTTTGATCATTTCATCTATATATGATTTTGATGATTTATTAAAGAACTGGAGTTGGTCCCCATGTGCTGTACTGTGGCTGCCCACTGCAGAAGATGATCTCTTTACCTAGTAATCAGGGGCCACATGTACAAAGGCTGCGTACCCACAAAAACGTCGCGTACGTCCTTTTCCAAGGCAAAGTTCAGATGTATCAAGAGTGAAATGGCCGTGGAAATGTGCGGTGCCTCACGCCAACTTCAAGGCTGGCGTACGCACGTTTCTACAACTGTTGATCCTTTAGCAACACTTAGAGGTGATGCTGGGAAACTGTTATAATAAATAAATGTGAAAACATTTAGTTCTCAGAGTGATGTGCACATCAGAGACACATGAACTGTTAACACTGGTGAACAATTAACACACCCACGTGTCTGCAATTAGATGAGTGGATATAAAAGCATGCTAAAAGTAGTGCAGAAAATACCAATGGCTGCTTTAGCAGTATTAGAAGACATTGTAAATGGTGCAATACGAAGAGAGCGTGTGTTCAGAGACAGAGAGGATTTACTGGCAACCCAGTATCACGGTGAAGCGTGTAATAGGCCTACACCCGCCGGTCCATAGGGGATTCCGTGTCAGGGTCACGGTTTGCCTCGCCTAGGCGTGTNATTGCAAGTGTTGAATGCTTATTCAGTGAGACAAAAAGAAATGTGTGTTGTGAAAAAGTGCATCAATATACATAAATTAAAGATGCATCAATAATCGTTTTATAATCGAATTGTAGCCCCTGAATCGTAATCGTAATCGAATCGTGAGGTGCCTAAAGATTCCCACCCCTACTGAGAACAAACTGATACATGGGTCTAATCACTTTTTTAATATATTGACATCATTCCAGACAGGATGTTAGTGTGTCTGTGACTTCCTGTACAGACTGAAGGCTGCTGGAAACTGTCGGGAAACTGTCCGACTTCACTGCAGCTTTTTGTCACCGCCCCCCGCTGCGGCCGCCTGCTCTCGTTTACTTTTCAGGCGAGGCACAGTTCATCTCGAACGAGCCTATTGTCTATGGTCTATGGACAAAGAGCATGGATACCAAGAGGCGAAGCTCAATAGAACGCCCCATAGCACAACCCAGTATCATGGTGAAGCGTGTAATACACCCGCCGGTCCATAGGGGATTCCGTGTCACTGTGCGTTCACACCAAACGCGATGGACGCGATGAACGCCACAAGTTTCCATTCAAAATCAATGTAAATGATGCGATGACACGCGATGTAGCTTCGGGCGACGCGTTTCAGGCGATAAGAGCGACGCAATGAAGCGATGATGTGTCCATCGCCTCATCGCGTGTGTCGCTTGAAGTTGAAAAATGTGAACTTTTCAAGCGACATCGCGTGACGCTGTGCTGCGACATCCAATCAGCGTTGATATCCAACCACGTCACCGACATAGTTACGTCAGACGCACATTTCAAAAAATGGAGGAAAGAATCATGGTGGCTGTGTGTGGGTACACCGAGCTATATGACACAACGTCATATAGCTCGGTGTACCCACACACAGCCGCTCCGCAGCTGCGGAAAGGCGCTCCGCGCTGGGA
>NW_026082538.1:0-11296 GCF_006386435.1 Epinephelus moara | reverse complement strand
CTGTAGTTGGTGTCCTGCCGGGAGATCCTGGCGCCAACCCTCGCCAACAGGTCCTCAAACTGGGCCCCAGTCAGCCTGAAGTACCGCTGAAAGCGGCTATCATCCAGACGGAGTTCCTGGAGGAGGTGGTGAAACTCGCCGAGCTGGGGCCTGTATCATGAAGCAGGATTAATGTCTTAGCGAGGTAACTTCAGGGTTAACCCTGGGTTTTCGGTCTCACGAAGCCGGTTCAGTTCTTATCGGGGTAGATCACCATGGTAACTTACTCTGAACGGCTATCCTGCTCCGGAGCAGGGTAAGTTCAGGGTTGAATCTGATCCTATAAAAAGCACAACCCACTGGTCAATCAGATGTTCGGAAAAAATGACTCCGCTGACAGAAATGCAGCCCAGTCATGACGGGAAGTTTAATTGATTTGATTGATTTTGATTTGAAAGTTTATTTTCAACATTAAAAAAGAAAAGAAAGCAACAACAACAGACAATGAAAAAATTGTTCAAAAAGGAGTGGAAAGAAGTCGAAATTTCATCCCACCCCTTCATAAGAAAGAACCTAACCTCTCCGGCACTTTTCTTTTTTTAATCTTGTAAATTTTATACTGTCTGTTTTTAACATTATGTGCAAATAAACTAATCTAAACTAAAACTAAACATTATTCATCCCGTTATGCGTTGCCACGCATGTTTCCTCCTCCTGCAGCTGCCACGGTGTTGGCCTTTTCTCTAATGTTGCTTTTCTCCTCCTCATATTTTAGTAGAATTAATCTCTGATCCTCACGAGAAATACTTTTTTTTCCTCACATACGGCGCTCTGTGAGGACGCTCAGTGAGGACGCTCAGTGACGCTACGCTTCTCTCATAATTGTGATTGGTCCGCTGCGTGCGCGTTCACGGCTCTTGATAAAGCAACCCTTGGTTGAGTTACCGAGTTGATATCCAGCGTCGTGATACCGATTATCCTGATTGCCATTGTTAGGGTTAGTCAACCCAGGATAGGTCTGGGTAACCCAGGAAAGGTTGATCTCGCTTCGTGATACAGGCCCCTGGATGCCCTTCTGCAGGATAGGGTGAACCCAAAAACGACGGCGTTTGGCCCTCCGACGCATCAGTGACATCTTGACGCCCTGACGTCCAGTTGTTGATGCCGAGGTGGAGGAGAAACTTATCATTGCGGTGTGTGGCTACCCAGAGCTATATGATACTACGTGTCTACTCTACAGAGACCGCAACAAAAAGGAGCAGGCTTGGGTGAAAGTCGACGAGGAGACTGGTCTACTTGGTAAGTTCTGTAAATATGTGTCTTTTATTAGTTTGCAGAATGGTTGTACTATGAACGTTAGCACTAGCTTAGCTCCACTTAGCACAGCCGGCTTCCCCGCTACTCGCGCGAATGACACGATAACGTGAATTAACAAAATGGTCCAGCGTCCAAACTCGCGTTGCACGCAAGTAAATCGCGTTCATCGCGTTTGGTGGGAACACAGCATTGTAAAAGACACGCCTCCTTGAAGTTGCAGTACCAGCAGGGAGCGATCATTTTTTCGATGCCTACGGACCCACTTTTTTCACGGACCCATGAAAAATTTACAGATCATTCCCAGCCCCCTCTGCGCCAGGTAAGATGATGATACATGCCTGATTTCTTTATTTTTTATTCGTTTATGGCTTTTGTCTAAGATGTTTGAGGTTGACTGTGAGTTTTATCATGTGAATTACATTTCATTAGACGGTAGAGCCGAAGGTCGTCAGGAGAAGTAGCCTAATGTTACCGTGTCTGGAGAGGTAATCCTGTCCAGCTAGCTCTTTTAGCATTTATGCTAGCTTTACAGCTACCGTCAGCTGAAAAAGTTGTCTCTTTTATAGCTTTATGTTAATGTTTGTTAAAGTAGAGGAAGTAAAAGCAACGCCTGGGTTACTGTTAAGTCTGAACATCTTTGAGTCCTGTCATCTTTTTATCAATTTAGGTCCATTTAAAAAGTCCTAATGTGGTTTTAAACTTCCTGTAACGTTATATGTGCGTGTGGACTGTGGAACTCGTTTTGACGTTAACTTACTGTTAAGTTGCTGATAAATGAATTAATGGTATAGCAGGTTAATAAACAGTCGCTCCGCAGGCATCATCTGTCACTATAGCAACGTGGAGTAGAGAAATGTCACTGCCTTGTTGATGATGACATGTGACGAGAAGATGGGCTTGTCTGTGTGTACTGTCTACTCTATTCTGTGCAGGCTCTCCACTATTCTCCTATTTTACACATTTCCTGCAACAAGTTAATAACAGTCACAAGCTTTCTGTAGAAAGAGGATTGTCCTGCTGTTTAGATGGTGAATTGAATTAATTTCAATGAATTCAGCTCAGTTTAGTAGATCTATATTTTCTGCAAGAGAATTAACCATGTGTTTGTTTTCTTCTGTCTAACAACTCTAAGTGTGATCCACCCCATTAACCTCCACCTTTAGCCTACCATCTTTATAAGTATACGCTGTCTTCAAGTAAGTTTTGCTTTTCTGTTTTTAATCTTGTTCTCTCAGGGAACATGGTTTATCATAAAATGTGAGTCTTTCTCTCTCTCACACACACACTCTCTATCCCTGATAGAAATGCCAGGCCAGGGATCCACGTTGAGGCAGTGTGTGGTCTGCAATGCACAGCTTAATGTGGCCTGCAAAACTGGTCTGCAATGCACAGCTTAATGTGGCCTGCAAAACCTGCAAGATATGCAAAGCTGAGCAGCCACTAAAGTTGAGGCTCAAGAATAAAATTGAAAATTTTGACAAGAAGCGGAAGAGCTGGGGCAATACCCACATGAAAAATAGGACCGCCTCGCATATTTGCGATGAAGGTTACATATTGGTATGTTATCTCGCATATTTGCGATGAAGGTTACATATTGGTATGTTATCCCTTTTATTGTTTAAATTCTGTGCAGTTTCCAAATGTTGCTTTTTATATTAATATCTTTTATTGTTGTTGTGTGTATGTGTGTGCCCTTTTTAGCTCGAAAAATTGCAGGCCCTTGGAGTAAGGGCTGTTTTGTTTGTCTCAAAGGCTGGGAGGAAACCTGGTTCTTGGGTTTCAGAGGTTTTGGCACCCCGTATGACATTGTTATTCAAGGTAAGAATGTCTTATTTATTAAAATAGGGACCAAGTTTGAACTCTGATGTGGATTTAGGAAGTGAAATTTTTTTTTCAAACACATAGATAGACTACTTTTTTCTCTCACTCATTGCATTTGAATTGAACTGAAGGCAACACCCTAAATCTGTGCTTGGTCCCATGCTCTTAGCGGCTGAATGATATGAAATACAATTGCAAAATCTGTGTATTGGATTATGAGAAAACAAAACAGATTATTGTGAAACATTTTTAACATTTATCAAAACAAATCCTAAAAGTTATGTATGATTTGTTTCCCTCGCGCAGCAATAAATTAAATTCTGGTTGAAAAATTAACTCCTGGGCTACTTTAAATCATCACGTACAAAGAAAATGAAGGAGAGTAATTGAATACTTAAAAGTATTAAATATTTATTGTTAATATCATAAAGGTAAGACTGGAGCTGCCCCTGAAAAAAACAGTAATTCAAGTTATTTGTCAGGAAGACCCCAAGTCAACTTTTTGTCAGTCAAATCTTGGTACACTTGTATTTAACTGCATCATTATACACAGGGCAATACAGGAGCACATATGGGGCACAAATGTGGCACAACACCTCAGCCACAACATGTCTCCAGCAGAGAGCGGCCATTATAATTAGTTAAAGCTGCTCCACTGAACATGGCAGACGTATGTGCCCGTGCAGCTATTGCACAGCTCATCTCTGTTTTTTTTAATGGCTTGTCTATTTTTCCCTCTTGCACAGCTATGCCGCCCTCAAACAGGTAAAAACCAGCTGTATCTGTCAAAACCCAACATTCACACAACAAAGTCGAGTATCTGTCATCTGTCCCTCTTTAAATTTATTTGTTTGTTTAACAGGGACAGTGCAGAGCTACTTAGCCACACCAGAGTTAGCAGTAAACTAATTTTCATCTGTAGTCCCTGGGCAGGAAACAGAGAATAATTTCTCTGCTAAAAGACACTATTATATAAAAATAGAACATATTCATGACACAGCAGCTTCAGTAATAACAATAGCAAGAGAGCAACATCAAGTCATTGCAACAATAATAACAATCTCCTCAGAAAACACAACCAGCACACAACAAAGAGTCTATATAGCTGGTAAAAATCTCTGCTCTGCTCTTCCTATGTGATGCGTCACATCGAAGCCCCATGTATTTCAGTCAGTGAAATCGGCTAAACCACTTTTGAACCAGGCAGTGGTCGGTGGTAGAACCTCCTCTACTGCTGTCCACTGTGATTGGCTGTTCAGCTGACAGTAGCCTGGCAGAAGAGACACTTTTTGGTGCACTTTTATAACTTAAGTATGAGCAGGATACACACTTTTAGTTTCTGACTGCGTGTAAAATCAGAGTTTTTGACATCACAAATGACAAAGAAATGCAGTAAAACTTGAGTCTTACAGGTAAATCATGAGACTCATTTAGGCTGATAAACCAGTGTGGCCCTAAACTGAAGACAAACAAACAAAGATTCCAGTCCTCATGTTGAACAGCCTTTATTATACACTGTGTTTATGACATTAACTGTGTAGAAAACAAATGTAATTAACCCTGACATCACAGCTAGGAGTGTATTGGCATACAATGAATTATGTGAATGTATGTCACAGAATACTACTACTGCATTAGCAACATAGTTTAATGAACGTTGATGCCAGTACAGCACATTCAAATTGTATAGTGAGACAAGGAAATTAGCCATGCCGTAATTTAATGATACAGTTTCAGTAAAAATAAAATGAAATGTAGTAGACTATCTCATCTTGACATCTTAATCATGTGACACCGTCTTGGGAACAGTTTCATGTTAAATAACTTCTGCTTTGTAAAAGTAGTTTGGTAGAACAATCAATCAACTACAGCCAGTAGACACATCTGTTTCTATTAACGAGTTGTACAAATTTGCAATGTACTAGTGTAATAAATAGATCACACTACTGTTAATATTTATGTTTGTAATATAATTTTCACACAGTGACCACGCCACCACTGACCACGCCACCACTGACCAGGCCAACACTGACCACACCACCACTGACCAGGCCAACACTGACCACGCCACCACTGACCACGCCACCACTGACCAGGCGGTCACTAACCACACCACCAGCAGCCCAAAGTGGAATCTTGGCAGCCTCAGCAGGACCCCATGCAGCCCTGACAGGATCCCCAGCACACAACACGGAAAAGGAAAGGTGTGTTGTACTGTTTGTAAATTTGATTTGACATTCATTTTTTTAAGTCTTCATGATGGCTGTATATGCATTTGTAAGGGGCTGTGGCCTATTAGGTTTGGGCAATATATTAAAATGTATCTGTTTAATAACAGGTTTGAAATTTACTATGATTTGATGTCAAACTTCCTGTTTCAAACGCAACCAATATCTTGAGTCATTTGTAATTTCAAACAATTTCTAAACACACTTATATATGATAAATAAAGTAGGGTTGCAACTAACAATTATTTTCATTATTGATTAATCTGTCAATTATTTCCTCAATTAATCAATCATTTGTTGATCTGTGAAATCTCATAAAATGTTGAAAAATGCTGATCAGTGTTTTCCAAAGTACAAGATGACGTCCTCAAATGTCCTGTTTTGTTCACAACTCAAAGACATTCAGTTTACTGTTAGAAAGGAGTAAAGAAACCAGGAACTATTGACATATTAAGGAGCTGAATTCAGAATTTGTATGTTTTTTTATTTATTAAAAAAAGACTATATTAATTTCATATTTGATTACCAATCAATTAATAGTTGCAGCTCTAACCTTAAGTGGCTATGGTTTGAATGCTTCACATTTTATAGAGTGTATTATGTAGAGTGGGACTGATCTAGTCTTGATCATGACTTGCTCTCAGTTTAGGTGGTCTTGAGCACAATAACCAATATTTTCCCCACGGCACTCATTCTGTGTGTTTGGCTGTTTTACACATTTCCCCTCATTCATACAGTAAGTGTGTCCAGTCCATAGACATTGCCACTAACAAGTAATTTTGGAGCAGATTGTACAATGTACAATAGGGGTGGGACTCTTTGGGCACCTCACGATTCGATTATGATTACGATTCAGGAGCTACGATTCGATTATAAAACGATTATTGATGCATCTNGCTAGTCGCTTTTTTGAAAAAGAGTCGCTAGAGGGGTCTGAAAAGTCGCTACATATAGCGACAAAGTCGCTAAGTTGGCAACACTGGCAGCAGTGCTCGAAATCCCTGATTTTCCACGATAGAATAAGGACGCAAATCCTTGGCAATAAATGCCGCGATGGCCTTCGTAATTCGCTTCGCCTTTTCCGATGAGGGTGGCAGCTTTCTAATTGCTTCCTCGATTGTTCTCTGGTCGGTAGCGCCACTAGTTGCCGCAGCAACAACAGCCTGCCGTCTCCCTGACTCCTCCGTCAGGTGCAATCGAGTTACATGGCTTCTCATGTTTGTTGTGTTGCCAAAGTATTTTATTTTAGCACGACACAGCTTACATATAACGTAGCTCTTGTCCAGTTCGCTTCCGCCGTCAACGTTGTAGAAGCCGAAGTATTTCCAGACATCTGCTTTTAAATTAGAAGAAGCTGTTCAGCTCTCACGGCGAGGTGGGTAGCGGTCAGCCATGTTTGTTTTCCTCTGTGCGCGTGTCGGCGTGTCTGCTCCAGGTGCGCATCCCAAAGTGTCCCGGCGATGACACGTACCGCGCTTCTTAGTTCCGCATTATTTAGAACCTTCTGTATTACTCTAATTAACAGATTTAAATAATCGAAATTTGGACGTTTGTGAATCGATTCAGATTCGTCCACATCCAAATCGCGATGCATCTAAGAATCGGAAATTTGCCCCACCCCTAATGTACAAGTGCTCTGTTTTTTTCACAGTCAAATGAACTTTACTCTGGGTTGTGAGAGAGTGATCCACACCTCCAAGACACTGCAAGACGGATTTACTTTGTTTTAAATTCATGGATTCAACTTCTGTCTTATTGCTGATATATTTATGCTACATGTTTTGAGTACAGTAATTTACCAGCATTGCTTACAGATTTTGTACCAGAATAACTACAAAAAGAAAACTGAGACTAAGTTTAAACTATGTGATCTCAATAACCTCTTATCATTCTGTAAAGGCTTGTTTAATGTAGTATTAAGCTTTATGAATGTAATGTTTTCCTTTCAGAATGCCCACATACAGTGTTACTTTACTTTGTTTATTTGAAGAGGACCGTGCATATTAATGAACAATCGGTACAAATACATGACGTCATGTAAATATGCCGGATTTAGCTAGAAGCTAATTTCCATCCGTAGTCCTCACATTTAAAAGACAGACAGACATACCATAAATAACAGTTCAATCAACAACATGTAAAGTGCACAACAATATTAGCAGCAGTTATACAGTAGATTCAACAAGGGGCTACAGTAGAGAACTGTATGAGAGGGCTGATCGATGAGTCATTCATGGGTGCAGATTTGATGAGTCAATAGCCATCCTTTAAGTTGTTTTTTAAAAGTAGTGAGAGTAGGACTGTCTCTGATTGATATTGGGAGACCGTTCCAACCTGCACTGCCCCTTACAGTAAGGGAATTTTGGCCTATAAAGGTTCGTCTGAACTGCACCTCGCAGTCCCCTCTGGAGGCAGATCTGGTACTGAGCGTGTTGTTTCTCCGTTTAAAAAAAACCTCCAACGGGGGAGGAGCCAGCCCGTTGAGGGTTTTATAGATGAGGCAGCTGTATTTAAAAGTTTTAAAATGTTCAAAACTCAATAAATTGTACCTCGCAAGAAGTGGACAGTGATGTGAGGAATATGTTTTTTTGGCGAATACCTTGATGGCTTTTTTGTAGAGTTGTTCAATTGGTTTCAGTGTGGTGACTCCAGCAAACGACCATATCACAAAACAGTACTCAATATGAGACAGAATCATGCAGTGGAGATAAGATTTAGCAGCTTCAGACGAGATGAGGGGCCTGATTTGTTTAAAATTTTGCAGGCTGAATCTTCTCGTGTTGGCCACTTTTTTGATGTGTTTCTTAAATGTGAGATTCGTGTCTAATGTGATACCTAGGTACTTGAACTGGGTTACCAATTCAAGTTCCTCTTCTCCGATGATGGATCTGTTCTGCTCTACTGGTCGCTTTGTGAATGTCATACACACCGTTTTTTTTGTGTTGCATAAGGCAGTTGTTATTAAACCAGTCTTGTACCTTAGTTAGAGCATTTGTGAGTTTGTTGGAGGTAATGACAGAGTTTGAACCGTGAGTGAAAATGACTGCGTCGTCCGCCTACATCTGGACATTGAGGTCTGGGCACACATCTGGGAGGTCGTTTATGTACAGTGCAAATAACAACGGCGCAAGGATCGAACCCTGAGGGACACCAACTGTTGTAGTGCGAAAAGGCGATTTGACCCCGTCCACAGTTACACATTGAATTCTGCTTGACAAATATGATTTGAACCATCGCATGGTGTTATCAGAGAAGTTAAAAAATGTGAGTTTGTTTAAGAGTACCTGGTGGTCGACGGTGTCAAATGCCTTCTTAAGGTCAAGAAATACAGCACCAACACATGGGGATTTATCCAACAGACACTTAATTTTTTCGGTGAACATACAGTTGGCTGACTCCGTGGAATGGTGTGCCCTGAAGCCAAACTGCATAGGATGTAATGGAGTGAGACCTTCGTCCAGATGTTTGATCAGTTGATTCGCTACCCATTTCTCAGCTACCTTGGAAATAATTGGCAATATACTGATTGGTCTGTAGTTGGCCTCCTGTGTTTTGGAGCCAGATTTAAAAATGGGAGTCACCGTGGCCACCTTCCAGGCTGGCGGGACTTTGTTTTGGTTAATTGATAAGTTAACCAAGTGGGTAATGGGTTTGAGTAATGCATAAGAATGTGTCTTTAAGAAGTTTGTGTCAATCCCGTGTACATCTTTTGTTTTGGAACATTTGAGCGCTCTAATGATCTTTGTGACTTCTGTCTCTGTTATGTTTGCCAGCTGAAAAATGGGCTGCTCATCACTGATCAAGCGAGGTACAATAGTTGAAGGAGTAAAAAGTCTTGTTATTTCGGTCACACTGTCTAAAAAATAATTGTTAAAAGTGGTTGCAATTCTTGCAGGATCCTTCACCAAAACATTATCAATTTTTAGTTCAAGAGTGTTTGTTTCGTGTTTGATATCCTTACCTAATAGTTTATTCAAAGTTTGCCACACCTTTTTCCCGTTGCCCTTTGCACCCTCGATTATGGAAATAAAAAAAATATGCTTTGGCCTTTCTCAAGGACTGTACTACTTTGTTACGCATGTGAGTAAATTTTAGCCTATCGGTAGGCAGGCCACATTTCAGGCAATGCTTAAGTAGTGAGTCTCTAGACCTTATCAAGTCCCTGCAATTTTGGTCAAGCCATGGCAGAGCATTACGTGTCCTGGCCCTACGCCTCCCTCTCCTGGTGAGAGGAGACATCACATTTTGGATTTTATTGAAGAAAGAATCACAGCTAGTTTCTAAGTTGTTTGATGAGAGGGTTTCCTCCCAATCAATGTTTTTTATGCCCTCACTGAGGTTTTGTAGCTGATTCTTCGGTATTACATTTATACAGGGGGAAGGGTGGGCTGTAGAAGGTCTGGTAAACCTTGAGTTAGTGAGCTTTCTAGACAAAAAAATGCTGTTATGGTCAGAGATACCAGTCAGAAAGTTGTATGTCTTAGCGATTCTATCGGGCTTGTTTGTGAATAAAAGATCGATTCTTGTCTGTGATTTATTTGTCAATCTAGTTGGTTGCTCTATTAGTTGTTTTAGGTTGTAATTTTCAGTGGTTAATTTGAGGTTTTTCCTGCCTTGTTTGTCATCCCAGTTTACATTAAAATCACCTACGATGATTAGCTCTTTATTTGAGCCAAGTGAGTTTAACATGATTTTTAGTTGGTCATAAAATTCTACTTTGGCAGATGGGTGGCGATACAGACATATTAAAATGAGAGACATTTCAGTAGATAGCATCACTTCTACCCCAACACAATCAAATTTGATAGCTTCTGATAATTCGAGGAGTTTGCATTTTAAAGTAGATTTTACATATAGTAGTACTCCCCCACCTTTGCCTCTTTCCCTATCATTTCTAAATACCTGATATCCAGGCATCATTACCAGGGCTTCAGCGGATGATGGTTTCAACCAGGTCTCTGAGAGACCTAGGATGTCAATATTTGAGTCACTGAGGAGGTGTTCTACTTGTTCACATTTATTGCAGAGACTTCTAATGTTCAGGTGACCACAGAAAAGTCCCTTCGGCTTGCAATGCGAGTCCCAGACTGTTCTAGACTGATTGAGGGTGGAGAACAGCTTGGAGCTGCGGTGCCTTGTTATAGCTGGGTTTCTATATTTTATCTTAATATCGTCCTTAGCAGCGGAGGGTTCCGGAGAACGGGGGTGATGAGACCGCGGGGCTGAGTGGTGTCCGACCAGCTGCTAGACTGCTGGGAGCCGTTAGCACGGCCCCGCTGGCGGCTGGGGTCTCGCTGCCTCTCTCGAGGGAAGCGTCGGCACTGCTGCGGCGCGGGGCTCCGGCTGCAGGGGATGATGATGCTAGGGCCCTGCTGGAGATCCATCCAAACACCGGGGGAGGTAGATGAAGTAAGTCCACTAGAGCTTTCGCTGTTGGTTAGCTAACTCGTATCTGGAAGGCTAGAGTTTGTAAGCACTCTGGTAGCCCGCCCAGCTAACTCTGGTGGTCGAGGGAGGCTCCCAGCTGCTAGGCTAACCGCCTTCGGTGTGGCTCCGCTGGGGACCGCCGATTGTGTTAGCCTCCTGGCTAGCCCTGGTGGTGGAGGGAGGCTCTCAGCTGCTAGGCGAGCTGCCGTCGGCGCGACTCCGCTGAGAGCCGCTGGTAGCCTCCCGGCTATCACTGGTGGTAAGGGGGGACTCCCGGCAGCCAGGCCAGTCGCCGTCAGCATCCAAGCCAAACCAGCTGCTAGTGGGGATTGCTTCAGTACTGAGCTGTTGATAGTTACTGGTGGTGATAGCGTTAGGTCCCGGGTATAGACTGGTGGCGGAGGAGGCCATTCGGCTGTTGAGCTAGTCTCTTTAGCCGCCGATGTGTCAGGGAGCCAAGACTTTTACCCTGTGAAGAGGGTTTACTACGGAAGCCCTAAGCGGACGTGTTTTTTTGTTTTTTT
>NW_026082537.1:2743-3000 GCF_006386435.1 Epinephelus moara | reverse complement strand
TATTTTGCAGAACATTTCCAGCATCTCACTTTATGTCATTATCATGATATAAAATCGTGACATGGCGTCGTTGCTACGAGCCGCCCAGTCCCTGTATGACCAAAGCGAGAGCTGCGTCCACATGCTCGCCGTAAAGTCAAATACATCCTCAGTGGGTGTGGCCTCCACCAGGGTTGTCCCTTGTCTCTGATCCAGTTTGTGATATTCATGGACAGGATCTCGAGGTGCAGCCGGGGGGAGGAAGGGGTCCGGTTTGG
>NW_026082536.1:0-4728 GCF_006386435.1 Epinephelus moara | reverse complement strand
AGAGACACAGAGACACAGACACACAGAGACACACACAAGGACACAGATACAGACAGAGACACAGAGACACAGACACACAGAGACACACACAAGGACACAGATACAGACAGAGACACAGAGACACAGAGAGACACAGAGACACAGACACACAGAGAGACACAGAGACAGACTGGACAGAGCAGTGAGACATGTGCAGTCAGTTTCCATGTATAGCCTCAGATTGAGGAGGGGACAGACAGAGACACAGAGGATGAGGACGGAGCCGACCCGGCTTTACTTCTGTCCGTCTCACCACAGAAGGCCTTTTATGATCCTTCAGCAGGACCGGTCCGACCAATCAGCTGCAGCGCAGCAGGTCACATGATGCAGGCAGCTTCACAGGGAGGTGATAAAGAGAGGTGATGCTCTGTGGGACGACTTATTTTGTCCTCCTGCACGTCCTCTCAGACTACGCTCCTACTCCACCTGAACTACACCCTCCAGCAGCAGCAGTGTCTCACACTGACCCGGCACGGTGAGTACTCCACCTCCTCTCAGGACATCGTCTCTGTCTTCACTCATCACCGTCTGTCTCAGAGACATGGCACTGGATCATCAGTCTCATGATGAGTCAGGACGAAGTGTGACCTCCTGAATTTATCCAACAGGTTTTACAGAGTTCAGACTGAGTCAGAGGGGACAGGTCTGTCCTGGACCCCCCTGACCTGAGGGTGTCCACAGAGACACAGATTATCAGCCTGTCTTTTAGCTTCTGGATTAATGACTAATTAGGAAGGGATAATCAGAACGACAGGAGGTTAGGGCCGTTATTAAACAAATATTAATATATAATAATCGTCTCAGACCTGTGTCAGCACTCTCTTTAATATACAAACCTTTTTCACATTCAAAGTCCAAAACAGGTTCCCACAGTGAGTCACTTTACTTTAAAACAGTCGAGGGGCCACCTGTCACCGTCCGCTGAGGTGGATCCTGCTCTCCTGTCTCATCTCGTGCTCGCCTTTTTGTCAATACTAGATTCAACAATCCGATATTATCAAAACAAAATTAAATCATCGATAGAAATCTTCATCTTTAAGACGCGCCTCAATTTTGAAAATCTCACAGCATGTTTGAGTCACTGTTTCTGTCACACACTCCTTCTTCCTGAACTGACGGCAGACGACGATGAACCAGGATATTTACTGATGTCGTCTCGTATCGATCACAGACCTCTGACTGTCTCTGTGACATCAGCAAGCATCATGTCGTTACCCAGAGAACAGATTTAATATCACATCCTGATAAACTCCTGATTCGCCCTCCTCATTGAGACCTCACAGGATTATTCTCCAACATAAACTTGTCTTCCATCAGACATGAACTGAAGCACAGGTCAGCAGCAGGTTTTATCTCTAAAACACTTCAGAGTCTGAACGTCTCTGTCCAACATCATCAACGTCCTCCAGGAGACAGACTGGACATGAGTCACGTCTCATCTGCTCCCTGTGTCTCCTCAGTGTCCCACTGGTCAGGACAGAGGAGGGAGAAAATCAATACAGCGAAGCATCGCATCACATCAACAGAACCTGGACCTCTCTGATTGGTTGTGTCTTACCTGAGGCTCTCTGATTGGCTGTGTCTCACCTGAGGCTCTCTGATTGGCTGTGTCTCACCTGAGGCTCTCCGATTGGCTGTGTCTCACCTGAGGCTCTGATTGGCTGTGTCTCACCTGAGGCTCTCCGATTGGCTGTGTCTCACCTGAGGCTCTCTACGATAAAACGCCTCTATTTCCAGTGCTGATGCGTCCTGACTGTGTGTGTTTGGTCCCGACCGTGTGTGTTTGGTCCCGACCGTGTGTGTTTGTCCCGACCGTGTGTGTTTGGTCCCGACCGTGTGTGTTTGGTCCCGATCGTGTGTGTTTGGTCCCGACCGTGTGTGTTTGGTCCCGACCGTGTGTGTTTGGTCCCGATCGTGTGTGTTTGGTCCCGACCGTGTGTGTTTGGTCCTGACTGTGTGTGTTTGGTCCTGACTGTGTGTGTTTGGTCCCGATCGTGTGTGTTTGGTCCTGACTGTGTGTGTTTGGTCCCCACTGTGTGTGTTTGGTCCTGACTGTGTGTGTTTGGTCCTGACTGTGTGTGTTTGGTCCCCACTGTGTGTGTTTGGTCCCGATCGTGTGTTTGAGGGTGTGACAGCGAAAATAATCCGGGGAGCGGTCCGAGCATTGTGAGTGGATCCTCCTGAGCTGATGTGGCAGCTGTGAGCTCCGTCTCAAATCCTGACTAATGCTTCGACTCAGGCCAAATGTGCTGTGAGGATGGTCGCCATGCCTGTTTGTTGACATCATGGTTTAGTTCAGGTCTGACTTTGGGCTCCTCTCACAGCGCTGGCTGCAGGAGAGGACATGATGCCACATTATATTCATGTCTGCTGATGTGTTTAATATTTGTCTTCATGTTCATGTTGAGTGTCTGCTGATAGATACTGTTGTCAGTGAGACACACACACCGTCCTGCTGACACTAACACTCAGTACAGCACCATGTGTGGATTAATCCGCTGCTGAAAATAGTCCCTGACAGAGGCCCTGTATCCTCCTGTTGGTCTGATGGTGTAACTGGATGTTATACCTGAGTGATGTTATCAGCCTCACAGATCTGGGTCAGAACAAACCTGCTGCACCTCCTGGTGAGGACGGGAGTCACCTAATGACCCGATATCATCAGGACACAATGTCACTGGGATTTATCACATTTTGTTTTATTGTGGTAACATATACTGTGATTTATCACGTGTTCTGTCTCAGATGTCTCGGTTCCTAGATATGGCAGAGTTTGGAGAAGCTGCTCGCTACCTCCGTCTCACCAACCTGGAGCAGCTGGCTGCCAAGGCCCTGGCTTTTGATGGTACGTATTTATACCGCCTTTTGGGCTGTCGACCAGACGTTGGTCGACCACAAAGGTCATTAGTCGGCAAGATTTTGTTGGGTCCCTTAATCACAGAAATAAACAACAAAAACAAAAACCATGAAACTCTATCAGGAGCTGTGCCCTGTCAGAATAAACCCAAACCTATATGACTGGACCATGTATGACTTTACTTTGAAAGGACAGACACAGGAAGTGTCCACGCTCAGCAGTCAGACAGGAGCCAGGTTAATTTCCAGGGCTGGTACCTGCAGTTATTCCACAGGCTAGTTAATAACATGTCGGGCAGGAAATCCAAAGTGTGGGATCATTTTGAGAAGGTGAAGGACGCAGGTCTGACCTCTACCGTACACAGGGTAAAAACTGTGTGATGTCATTCTCCCAGGTACAAAGCGTGTGTGGTTGCCTGATGATGTGGAAGCGTACATTGAGGTCGAGGTTAAAGAGCTGAACGGAGACAAAACCACGGTGGAGACCAAAGACGGACGGGTAAGTGTCCACTGCTGTAATACAGACATGACATTTATATCAGTCCTGGAGTTCAGGAGCCATTTCATTTCTCTGCTGTCTCTCTGAGCGTCTTCTGGTCTGTCTGTAACCTCTGTGATGTGTGTGTGTGTGTGTGTGTGTGTGTGTGTGTGTGTGTTTCAGTTCCTGGTGGTTAAAGAAAACGACCTCCAGCCGATGAACCCTCCAAAGTTTGACATGATCGAGGACATGGCCATGTTGACCCACCTGAACGAGGCGTCCGTCCTCTTCAACATGAAACGGAGGTTCAGCATGTGGATGATCTATGTTAGTGTGTTAGTGGGTGTGGCTTCATGAATCGTTACATGCCTGAAAGAAAACAAACAAATGATCTGATTTTTTTTCTCTCTGTCCGTCCTCTGCTCTCTTCTGTCTGTCTGTCCATCTGTCTGTCCTCTCTTGTTTCTTCTACACGTCTGTCTGTCTGTCTGTCTGTCTGTCATCTCCTGTCTCTTGCACCTGTGTCTCAGACCTACTCCGGTCTGTTCTGCGTGGCTGTCAACCCGTACAAATGGTTGCCGGTCTACTCTGCTGCCGTGGTGGCGGGCTACAAAGGGAGGCGCCGTATAGAGACACCGCCACACATCTACGCCATCGCTGACAACGCCTACATCGACATGCTGCAGAGTGAGTCACCTGTAACCTCTGACCTCTGACATTAGCCCTGCCGGCATGGTGAGCTGCAACCAACTGGCTCACCATGCTACAAGTCTGTTACCATGACGCTATCTACTATTCATCTCTGCTGCGGCTGTAACTCAGTTAAAGGAACGATTTCCAACCAGGGTTCATCCCAGTGTCCCTCCTCCACTCCTCTATGCTCCACTCCTCTATGCTCCACTCCTCTATGCTCCACTCCTCTACGCTCCACTCCTCTACCCTCCACTCCTCTACCCTCCACTCCTCTATGCTCCACTCCTCTATCCTCCACTCCTCTATCCTCCACTCCTCTATGCTCCACTCCTCTATGCTCCACTCCTCTACCCTCCACTCCTCTACCCTCCACTCCTCTATGCTCCACTCCTCTATCCTCCACTCCTCTACCCTCCACTCCTCTACGCTCCACTCCTCTACCCTCCACTCCTCTACCCTCCACTCCTCTACCCCCCACTCCTCTATCCTCCACTCCTCTATCCTCCACTCCTCTACCCTCCTCTCCTCTACCCTCCACTCCTCTACCCTCCACTCCTCTATGCTCCACTCCTCTATCCTCCACTCCTCTATCCTCCACTCCTCTATGCTCCACTCCTCTATGCTCCACTCCTCTACCCTCCACTCCTCTACCCTCCACTCCT
>NW_026082535.1:0-2759 GCF_006386435.1 Epinephelus moara | reverse complement strand
TTATGAAAAAAAGTCATAAATCATGACAAAAAAAAGTCATAGTATAGTATCTTGTCCAAAATCATGAAAACAAGTCACAGTATAGTACGTCGTCCGAAATCATGAAAAAAAGTCACAGTATAGTACGTCGTCTGAAATCATGAAAAAAAAGTCATAGTATAGTATGTCGTCAAAAATCATGAAAAAAAGTCATAGTATAGTATGTCGTCAAAAATCATGAAAAAAAGTCATAGTATAGTATGTCGTCAAAAATCATGAAAAAAAGTCATAGTATAGAGTGCCGAAGTGACGCCCCTTTCGTTGAAGCTCATGGGACCTTAGATCGGAAAAAATATGAATGGCAGTGAATGAGGAGAGAAATATTATCTTTTGGTCCCGTTTGAGTTGCGACATGAAATCCAAATATGTCGTTAATGAATTTAAAACATAAATTTTAAGGTCAAGAAAGTCATACTTTGTGGTAAAACTGTTGAGATATAAGCTTTTGAAAACAACGTAATTAGAAAAACTACACAGGAGGGGTCGCGTATGTGGCGTCATAGCTTTCGCTCGCTTTCTGCAGCTTGGAGTGACTGCAACCTGGCACAAAACACACAGACATCTTCAATCATAAATCGATTAATCATAAAACAGTGGAATTTCAGCGGGGAGGCCAAGCTGCAGGAAGCGAGCGAAAGCTATGACATCACATACACGACCCCTCCTGTGTACTCTTGAGTCTTTCTAATTAAAAAGCTTATATCTCAACAGTTTTACCACAAAGTATGACCTTAAAATTTATGTTTTAAATTCATTAACAACATATTTAGATTTCATGTCACAACTCAAACGGGAACAAAAGATAATATTGCTCTCCCCATTCACTGCCATTCATATTTTTTCCGATCTAAGGTCCCATGAGCTCGGCACTTTAGTATGTCGTCAAAAATTATGAAAACAAAGTCATAGTATAGTATGTTGTCCAAAATCATGAAAAAAATCATATTATGATATGGTCTCCAATATCATGAAAAAAACGTCATAGTATAGTATGTTGTCAAAAATTACAATATTCCTAGTTTAGTTAGTCGTAAAAATCTCACTTTCCTTTCCAAGCCTGTCGAGAACATACTGTGGCTATCAGGTACATGTGCACCACCAAAAATGCCAAAGTTCCTCTCCAGGGCCAGTGTGTGGTTTGTCTGCTATGGGCTACTGTAGAAACATGGCAGTGCAACATGGTAGCCTTCAAGGAAAAAGACCTCCTACCTTTTGTAGATATGAAGAGCTCATGCTAAGCAGATGAAAACACAATGATTCTTAGATTCAGGTGATAATAAACTATGAAAACATGATTATCAATCCTGTATTCTATTTTTAGCAACAGACGCCCCTAAATCCTACACACTGCACCTTTAAGAAAAAGATCTGATCACTTCTTTCACCACTGACTAAAATTGATTGCAGTCCCATATAAAGATATAACCCCCAGACTCAATGCGAAGGAGTGATGAGAAGACGTGTATGACTGCGTCCCACAAATATTTCCTCACTCTCACTCCTTTCCTCCATCCTGCGCCCTGTAGCCCTCTGCGAGAAACATCAATATCACTGACAGATGGTTGAAACGCAGAGTGAGGAGAGAGAAGGAAAAAAAAGAACAACGTCTACATACAGTAGGTCTATTTGTGCTATGTGTGCATCCTCATCTAGTTTCATTTAAAGCCAAAATAATTTCCATTTTCTGCTCATGTTGGAGCTAAATGAGGCTCTGATTCCTGAATATTCATCCAGTGAGGCCGCACACGCTCCACTGGCTGATATGCACTATAGCAACACATTAGAGTTCAGTGCCATCCTAACAAATTCACTTTCACCTGCCATATTAACTCTAACGACTGACAATTAATGCTGAGGGAAGTGCATGATGCAACGCGACACGTACCAGCACTCACACACTCACGGAGCAGACACGCAGCTAAGCCTTAATAAGGGGATTTGATTTGGAACGTATCATCATGCACAGACATGTTTTGTGTGGCTATTTGTCAGTAGCGGGTATGAAAAGTTGACTGTGTGACGTGTTGTTGTGAATATGCTGGAGTTTATATGGGCTGCATGATGAATAGCTGGTGTCAGGTGTTACCATGGGGATGATTACTTGAAAGCAGCCAAGGCACTATAAGCATTTGGGATTTCTAGCCAACCCATCAAATGCTTGGCAGGCCATTTATTTCGAATATACAGGTAGTTTCAGGCGATAAGAATCTGTGTGTGTGTGTGTGTGTGTGTGTGTGTGTGTGTGTGATATAGACAGAAAGAGATCACGCTGCATCTCAGTCAAACGGGCCTCCTCCCATTTAATTACAAACCAGTGGTGACACATATCACTGTCAACATCGGCGGCGTTGACCCCAGTAACAGGACGAGACACTGGCCCGCCGCCGCTCTCATCTCGGACGGCGAGGAAGTGTTTTTGTTCCTTGTCTCTCCTCATCTTTCCAGCGAACTGTAAAGCCCTCCACATGTAGAGGAGAGTCCCTGAAGCCAGCCAGCCAACCCTCTCACTCAGCGGCCTTGTTGCTAACACGCTCCACAGGCCACAACAAAAGGGGCTCTGAAAACAACCTCTCAAAACTTTGACTGGCAGCCGCGGCGGTGCGATCCGCCCCGATGCTCCGCACAGATACTTTGCAGATTTAGAGAGATAGGAGTTAAGCTCAGGATCCACACATCCCATTGGTCTTCTTTCTTTTCTTTGCCAATTTGGGACATCTGCT
>NW_026082534.1:0-1000 GCF_006386435.1 Epinephelus moara | reverse complement strand
ACACTGCAAGCCCATCATCAAAGGAACTGAGTGGCTTCGGCCCCGCACACCCCCTGGCAATCCCTCTCACTCCCATCTAATTGCCTCCGCCCTAGCCTCCAGCAGGGAGACAGTAGGCTGCCTACGTACGAGTTGTTTTAGTTCTCGGCGAAGGGAACCATCGATGACGTTTTCAATAAACTGATCGCGCAGCAAGACGTCTGCATTTGGCATCTCGCTTGGAGCGCTTTGTTTCACCGCAGACATCCAACCCACCAACACAAGGGAGAACTCTTGAAGGGTCTCCCCATCTTGCTGTCGCCTTGAGAAAAACGCCTCTTGCAAAGCAACGTACGAATTGGAACAACCACACAGCTCTCGCAAAACCGCAATAATTTTAGCTGGATCACTTCTATCTGCAGTCGAGCGATATTTTATTTCTTCACGCGCCTCTCCCTCTAAATGGTCATAAAGAAAGTACGCTTGATCGAACGAGGACAGGTGGCGAGCCCTCATGCAAGCTTGAGCTTCCTCAATCCACTCCTCTAGCCCTATACCTGATCTACCCCTAAACACTGGGCACTTCCTATCTCGGGGTACAAGGACCAGTCGCTCTGTGACAGGAGCGGTAGAAGTGGATGATGCTGGGAGATGTTCAGCAGGAATGGTAGGTGCAGCACTAGGACCAGGCACAGTCACAGCCTGCTCCTGCTGCAACCTGACATTCTCCGCCCTCAATTGTGCCACCAAATCCCTCAACTCTTGTAGCTCTCCCTCCATTTTCTGCAACTACGCTATGAGTACCGCTGCTACCGCTGGTTCGCCTTAAGCTGCTGCTTATTCACACACAAACAATCACACAGGCAATCTGAAAACCCAAAAGACAAAGAGGAAGGAAAAAAAAACAGAACACACGTCTCCGCCTCCACTGAGTTGATCCTGCCGACAACACCAGATTGGGGTAGGGCCCAAGGACCCATATTAAAAGGTGAACTATCACCAGAAAGACACTCAGGTTTGT
>NW_026082533.1:3544-5000 GCF_006386435.1 Epinephelus moara | reverse complement strand
AACAACTGCAAATGCCTGTTAAGTTGTGGGAGAAAGGTCCAGTGCAGTGCATAAAGATGGATTTCATTGTCGAAGTTGAGTAGGCCCTCTGCCTGCAGGTTGCAGAAAGTGGTGTAAAACAGATCCAACACTCCTCCAAAGACATCTCTCCATAGTCTCTCTATCCTGGATGAAGGGAAAAACACATGGGGAAAAAAAGAAAGAAATCAGCCACAAGGAACAAGTTGGAAGAACAGAAAAGGAGAGCCGGAGCTTGCTTGGAGGCTAGCGGAGGCTAATTGGCTGTGCTTCCCTCCGGTCATGCTGCGGCTAACGCTCTGCTAGCCGCTCCCAGCTAGCTCAGGTTTGTTATTCAGGTTAAAGTGGGAAGAAGCAGCGAGTCTGTCAGGCAGCTGAGTGAAGCGGAGCCTGAGGAGGAAGCATCGGTTAGCCCCGGTTTCACTACAGGCAGATTCACTCGCTACAGGGGCGAGGAAATAAAACCTGAACAGCCAATCAGAGTGATCTCTCTCACCGACGAGCTCCGCTGCTGATTCAACATGCTCAATCGGCCAAAAAGCCGCAGACGCCGAAGTGCCGACGGTGCTGACACACCGCAAAAACTAGGCCGACATACGCTCACAGACGGCCCGACTTTGGTCGACGGCCGACCGTCGGCTTGGTGTGTCAGGGCCTTTAGGAGCTGGAACAGAGTATCTTCTGCATCTCAATGTTTGGAGTTGCAGACTGCGCATAAAAACTCCCTCCTGGTCAACACAGTGCATAGCTTCTTGCACTCGACTTCCTTGAAAAATAGAAGGTTTCAGATATTACAGAGTGAAATCCTTGTCTCACACAAATGTCAGAATCAGGTTTTATATACAGGTAATACTGTGGCTACAATTATAAACAATGAATTATATTTATGACTTAATAATCTGATTGTTAACATTGAACAACATAAAATGCTACACAAATAGGTTTTTTGCCACAGTCAAGATTTTTTGCCTCTGCAATTTTTGAATGGTTATGGCAGTTATCCATATTCCAGTTACAGATTACGTCATGGCACATTCATTTCGGTTGGATGATATGTTTTCTACGGAAGACGAGAACGGCCATGTATTATTCTTTTTTTTGTGCACTGTTATCTCGTGATAACGACTTATTAATTCGTTATCTCGAGATAACAAAGATTGTTATCTCCTGATAACGACTTAATTAATTCGTTATCTCGAGATAACAAAGACTGTTATCTCGAGATAACGACTTAATTAATTCGTTACCTCGAGATAACAAAGATTGTTATCTCGAGATAACGACTTATCAGCTGCATATTAACAGGCAATACAATAAAACGCTGTTGCATTACTTCATTGCCTGTCTGTGCGTCTACAGCCTCCGGGTCTACAGAGACATCCTGCTGGCGTAAAGGCCAAGAGGTAACCTTATTTTGAAGGGCACAGCCCAAATGTAA
>NW_026082533.1:0-908 GCF_006386435.1 Epinephelus moara | reverse complement strand
AAAGTGATTTGAGGACTGATGACCTCTTTTGAAAGTTGTCGGTATAGCACTTCCAATAACCCATTGGTTTCAGGTTAAATCTATGTTAAAGCTCATTCGCCCAACGTGGGGCTCGAACCCACGACCCTGAGATTAAGAGTCTCATGCTCTACCGACTGAGCTAGCCGGGCAACATTTGTGATAAAAATGGATCAGATTTCGTGGCTGGATTAATAATAATGGCCTAAGAGCCCAAACCAAGTTGGATATCTTGGTTGATTCCCAGAAATACTGATGGATTGTTTTGTTGCAGACACAGTCATTAACTGCAGTGGGCTGAGAACCTCCACTCGACCTGACTTTTGCGGTGTGTCCGCTGCAGTGGGCTGAGAACCTCCACTCGACCTGACTTTTGCGGTGTGTCCGTTGTCATTGAAACTAGCCAGCCCTTGTGCCTGGCTTTTCGGCCAATTTAGCACATTGAATCAACAGCGGTGCCCTTGGACTTTTGCATCCAACTGAGGTAAGTCCAAGGGCTCCGCTGTTGATTCAACGTGCTCAATTGGCTGAAAAGCCGAGGACAAAGGCTGACTAGTGTTAATGATCGTGGACACACCAAACAGATAGGGCCACAGACACTCAGTGACAGTGTTGACTCTGGGCCTGGTGTGTTAGGGCCCTTAGACCAATGGGCCATCCTCACTAATGAAACTCTGAATTCAGTTAGGACTTCAATGGTTACATGTTTAGAGGATCCTCCCTTGACTTTGAGAAACACCCACTCACTGACAGCGGCTGATGGTCAGCTTTCGGCATGGTGCGACAGGGTCCTTTCAGCAACAGGTCATCCTCACAAATGAAACTCTAAATTCAGTCAGGAGTTCAATGGGTACATGTTTAGAGAAGTTCCAGCTTTCAAAGCAGCAATG
>NW_026082532.1:0-1014 GCF_006386435.1 Epinephelus moara | reverse complement strand
TATGTATACATATATATGTATATATATTTATATATGTATACATATATATGTATATATATATATATATATAAAAAACACAGTGTGTCATTTTTCAAGACGTCAAACAAATGAAAGAACTATTTTTCACTTTTAACTGAAAATCCGCACACCTACTATGACATGTAAAACACAGTAAGCTACAGTAATACTTTAATGGTGGAAAGTATCTAAAATTAAAGTTCCAGTATGTAGGATTTAGGGGCATATTTTGGCAGAAATTTTATATGATATACATAAGTATGTATTTATAAGTGTATAATCACCTAAAAAATAAGAATTGTTGTGATTTCATTGCCTTAGAATGAGCTGTTTATATCTACCATGAGTGGGTCCTCTCCTATGAGGTCCACCATGTTGTTTCTGCAGTACCCCAGAATGCTTGGCATACGTGAGAAGTTTCAGTTCTGCAGCGTCACCACAAGTTGATACTAAGTTCTGCATGCTAGACCTTTTATAAAGATATTTTTGGGGGCATTTTGGCCTTTAATTGATAGGACAGACAATGTGAAGAGAGAGAGAGAGAGAGAGAGAGAGAGAGAGACATTCAGCAAAGGGCCACAGGCTGGAGTCAAACCCGGGCCGCTGCGGCAACAGCCTTGTACATGGGGCGCCTGCTCTACCACTAAGCTACTGACGCCCCACATGCTAGACCTTTTAAACCTTAATACAATCAATACACAACAGTTTTGACAGTAATCAAAAGAAAAGAAATTGCATTTTTTTCTTTCTTTCCACCATTGCCACATATTTAAAATGTTTGACAGTGATGGTGAAGTAATTCACAATTATTTTGCAATGCTGCTTGTTGCCAGGTTAATATTATTAAAAGCTGGAGAAACACATGGAACACAAGCTGCATTAAGTGATCTGTATTTTTGGTCTTTGCATTAAGAGTCATAGGTGACTTTGGTATAGTCAATTGTAATACATTAACACAGCACTAGATGGCGTGTTAAGACTGATGTAAGCTCACAG
>NW_026082531.1:1187-2814 GCF_006386435.1 Epinephelus moara | reverse complement strand
AAAAATTATGAAAAAAAACGTCATAGTATAGCATGTCGTTAAAAATTATGAAAAAAAGTCATAGCATAGCATTTCGTTGAAAATTATGTAAAAACGTCATAGTACAGAACTTTGAAAAAAATATTAGTATTACATGTTAAAAAATGTAAACAGTATCTCCTGTCAATAAAGTTACCCTGAAGTATGTCAACTTCACAGCATAGTTTGTCATAAAATAGTCATAGTGCAGTATCTCTAAAAAGTCATTTAATTGTTGAAAAAAATGATCTTATTAAGGTATGTCATGAAGAAGTCGTAATATCATATGTCAAAAGGGCACAGTGTAGTATGTCATTAAAAAAGCATGTGAAATATGTTCTTTTTATTTCGTTATAAATAGTCCTTTTTTAGCTTGTTTAAAATAATACAGTAAGTCAAAAAGTCCTGGCATAGTAGGTCATAAAAAAGTAAATGTACAGTGTCCAAAAATATATATAGTATACTTTGTCAAAAATCAGTTTGTCAGATACATCAAAAGAAGTCATAGTAAAGTATGCCCTAGTAAAGTTATTGTATAATATGTCAATAACAAAATCATAGTGCAGTATGTTAAAAATCATAAAGTCAAAATTAGAATCACTTTTATTGACCAAAAAGTACGTACACATTCAAGGACTTTGACTATTGACTATTATTTTATTCTCCAGTGTGTGGACAGAAAAACAGACATACCTGTAATAACAACTACATTATGATTTAATAAAATGCACAATTATATATACAAACTTACATACACTCAGATAGATAGATAGATAGATGGATAGATAGTACATATGGCAATGTCGATGTGCTGATAATGATATTAACATGATAAAAAAGTGGAAAAACTCCCCAAAAAATCCCTTTAACAGGGAAAACAACGGTAGAAGAAAGGAAGAGCAACTGAGGAGGGATCCCTCTTCCAGGACGGACAGACGTGCAATAGACGTCGTACAGAACAGATCAACATGATAAATTAACAGTAAACCGTATGACACAATGAGACAGAGAGAGAGAGAGAGACAGAGAGAGAGAGAGACAGAGAGAGAGACAGAATGAAAGTAATAATACTATAATTAATAATAATATATTAATATCTGATAGTATACATGTGTGACAATAATCATATGTGTATAATAACAGTAGAAGTATGACTAATGGTAACAGCAGCAGCAGGAGGCATCTGGCAGGACCACAGCAGCAGCACAACCACACACGTCACACTATCCAGGCACCACTGTGATATGAGTAAGTAACAGGGTCCATTATACAGCAGTAACATGTGTAACAACTTCAAATGTACATTTGTAATATTTAGTATTATAATTACACAAAATTTGTTTCCGTTGTGATTACCTGACACTCACAGGCCTCGTGGAACATTCGACACTCACTTTCTGTACCCCTACGTTCACCTTTGGGGGTATTAATTTTCTGTAACAGCATATCATGTTGGGGGTCACAGGGGCTGGAGCCTATCCCAGCTGACACTGGGTGAGAGGCAGGGTTCACCCTGGACAGGTCACCAGACTATCACAGGGCTGACACATAGAGGCAGACAACAATTCACACTCACATTCACACCTACGGACAATTTAGAGTCACCAAT
>NW_026082531.1:0-1174 GCF_006386435.1 Epinephelus moara | reverse complement strand
CACGCTGACACAGGGAGAACATGTCGGAGCACCTGGAGGAAACCCACGCTGACACAGGGAGAACATGTCGGCGCACCTGGAGGAAACTCACGCTGACACAGGGAGAACATGTCGGAGCACCTGGAGGAAACTCACGCTGACACAGGGAGACCATGTCAGAGCACCTGGAGGAAACCCACGCTGAGTCATGGTCCTAGTATGTTGAAAAAAGTCAAGGTCCAGTATGGCGAAAAAAGTTGCATTGCATTGTGTCATACAAAAAGTCATTGTCTGGTATGTTATAAAAAAAAAAACCTGCTGACTTAACCTCTAGAGAGTCTCCTGTAATTGGCTCTGGGACATTTTAATTGGTTCAAACTGGTTTCAGCTCATTAGAGTGCTGCTGTGTTTGGGAGCCGTCTTCCCGTGGGATGTTTGGTTTTCTACTATAAGATGAAGTGAGAGCGGTCAGAGCTCTTCCTGTTGACCAGCTGACGAGCCGCAGCAGGTAGGAAAGTTCACTTTGTTATTTTGTGTGATAAAAACAGTTTTCAGTCACCGTCCAAACCTGAACTGAGGAGGCCATGTGAGTTTTTTAGAGTACTCCTACTTAAATCTGAATTATCAGACATGATGCTCAACTGGCTTGTTAATGTTCTCATGTTCACACCTTCATTGATCTCTGCTGTTAATTAGTAATTAGTTTATCTGTTTTCTGTGTTGAGGATTTTATTTCAAAGTTAAATGGATGGTTTCATTGTCTCTAATCTGAATAATATTAAATATAGATATTCAGTCATTTAATTCCACTGCAGAGAGTCAAGTACAGTTTAGTTGCTTCATGTTTCCTTGAGTATTTTCATTTAATGGACTACTTCACTCCTTTACATTTGACCTGTACGTCATTTTTAAGACTTTTTAATGGATTTTTTTTGCTGTGGTAACAAACTTTTGGACACTTCATTTTTCATTCTGGTGAATTTTCAGCAACAAATCTTTGTTTTTCCTGTGTTCATTTTGGGAGAAAATGTCTTGAATGTTGTCAAAATAAAATGTATATTTTTTATCATTTGCATAGAGGATAATAACACGTGTGCCTGTTGGTTTGTGGTCTCGTGTTTTAAAGCCTCAAGTTCAATAAAAGCCTAATGTTAGATTTTTACTCCTGACGATTGTATTGTCTGTTATATTGGAA
>NW_026082530.1:0-1000 GCF_006386435.1 Epinephelus moara | reverse complement strand
GCAGATGGTGTGAATAAAGAACTGATGTGAGATAAGATGTTTTTAATTGAGTTTTTTTTAGTGTCATGTGTTTGATTTGTGTTGCCCCTACATCCTGTCAGCTTACATCACTAAATGTCCACCTCTGTCCCAGTGAGGACTCAGCGCTCCACTATAATGTTACACCATGCCCAGTCACATGGCATTGAGTAGAATTTTCTGTCCTGCAATTTTCAGTTCTGTATCTGATCTTTGTCTACACCCTTTTATTCAAACAAAGTGGTCCATGGTAACTCAATGCGTTTCTTCCTCCCCCTTACTTTGGGGTCACATTTGTGGCTGCTTATCCTACAAACCCACAATGCCTCTGTTTCCTCTGATCAGCAGCAGACTTCAGCCGTGTGCGTTCGTTAGAAGTGCGGCTCCTCTGCCGTCAACTCCTGGGAGTGATCAGTGTTCCTTTTCTAGGTCACTGGTTATGCGATGCGCCGAGCCACTGGGATCCACTCACACTGCTTTTCTCCCTTCGCAGGAGAAGCCAGCCACATCTCCAATTAAACCGCCCTCCACCAGCTACACCCATCCGCCATCGGATCTGGAGCAGTCATCTTGCATTCACACGTCTTCCCTCACACTCTGCACCCAGAGTCCCTGAAGATGCCAGGGAGAGACAAGGAAAGATTGTTTCCTGATTGCCGGCAAGAGGAAAAAGGGGGAAGGTTTTTGAAATATTTAACAGCGAAGCGGTCTCGCTGGAACGAGGAGGTTTTGTTTTGTTTTATATTTGATGTTGGTAAACTTTGGAGGTACACCGGTCTTCCATTTAAATCACAGAGATGTCACAGTCAATGAGAATTCACCGTGACTTTACGCATGACTTTTTCAAGGCTGTTACGACTTGGGAAAGATGGGGAATGTTTACATGGCATCTGCTCAGGAGGGAGAGCTCCAATTTATGCAGCAAGTTACTGTTTAATTCAAAGGATCAAAGCTTTCTAACTTCTGTAAATTGTAGTTCAGA
>NW_026082529.1:0-11676 GCF_006386435.1 Epinephelus moara | reverse complement strand
AATTACCAAGACATACTAAGTGCAGCTGCCATGCACATAATAGTAAGAATTTCACCATTATATGTACACTAATATACTAATGTACAGCTATAAGGCTGTTTTGTGTGTGTGTATGAGACTAAGCCATTGTTGTACTTTCTCTTGAGACTGCAGTCGAGATTGGTGATAGAAATTATTAACTCTTCCTGGCATTTCTTTCTCGTCTGGTTGTAAAGCCTTTGAAGAGAAACCTCAATCACAGGTTTACAATGAAAGACACAGATTTAGCTTGGAGATTTGCAAACATAATCTTTATTGTCTCTCCACGATAATGCACCCCAACCTTGGCAGTTGTTATATAGCTTTTTTTTTTTTTTTTAGTCAACAAGCTTTGATGATTGTGATGGCAGTATGGTGACCTTGGTAATTCAGAGGACAGGGGGCCACGCTTAATGAGATGCATGTGAATCAAGAGCTGACTCAAGTCAGCAAAGTGAGTGGGATCTAATAAGGACCCTCCACTCTCTCTTACCTGAAGAGTATCCAGACCGCGGGCAGTCTTATGAGGTTAGCATATCAATAAGGAGGCAGGGCATCTCTATGAAGCCTCGGCTGAGTAAAACATTCTATACAGAGAGCGAATGCCGATGCAGTCTGATCAAAAACGCTGCACATGCCAGCAGGGGTTGTGAGCCTGAGTGGTTGAGGAAATGTATGAATCGATTTGACTGGGATCATCATAAAGGCAGAGCTGCTTCGCTGTGTTATAGTTTTATACACATCACTCCATTTTCCTGTCCTTCCTCAACCATTCAGTCTGTTTGAACTTTCTGATGCTTGCTTATGTGGTTACTGATTTTTATTGATTATGACTACAATGATTAATATCCCATATATGTTAAATCAATTCACTATTTTCTTAAGAATTGCCTCAGTGGCATTACATATCTCAAAACCAGGCTAGATTATTATATTCACTGGTAACTTATTTAATATTATAGTATTTCAAAGACCTACAAATATTTAAAGACGTCTTTTTACTGACAGATTTACTGTGCTTCTGTTGTGATGGTGGCAGTTTTATCTTTACAGTGGTTATATAATTTACCATCAAAACACTTATCAACAGTTATGAAAGTACTATAGTACTATAGAGTAATATTTAACTCTGTAGTATAACTAGTAACTACTATAGTAACTCTATAGTGAGCATACAGTGGGTTCAAATTTACTGAACCTATATGTTGTACTGTATTTCAACCATATATAACATTGCCCACAGCCAGCAGCAATAAAATACAGTATATATGAACCTTTCACTGCCTCCTCTCTCCCTGTAGCTCACAATTATAACAGCAATTCTTTTTTTTATCAGCTGACCACAAGGGCAGTAATGAAAGCACCCCAGAGATGCCCGAAAATCCCACTTTTATTGCACAAAATAGAAAAACACCATGTCAGGCAACAGATTACAATCTGATCAATTTTCTAAATGAATTCTGGTCCCCCACCTGTCACATTGGGTTATAACAAACTGCCTCAGTCCCAAAATGTGCTGCACAACCATTTTAGACTTTGCACGGCTCGCCTCGATATCACCTGGGATGAAAAAGGGGGGTAGTTGAAGTAGATTACAAATACACCACATCTTGAGTCTTTATAAATCTCTTCAAATGCCTAGAGTGTTTGGGGCTGGTGCTGCGTGTGCAGTTAGTCCAGGCTGTTGCGTAAGGGTGTCTTGCTTTTTATCAGGAGGCACTCAAGTCTGTCAAAGTTTGCGATTGGATGATAAAAACTAGAAAACCCAAAGACATGATTAACAAACAAGTACAGTGATCTCGTCAGAGTGAGACATCTTTTTGTGATTTCTATCTTGTAGGTAACCTGAGCATCCATGAAGAGCTGGAGCAACTTGTGGCCAATTTTCTCGGAGTAGAGTCCTCCATGACGTTTGGGATGGGTTTCGCCACCAACTCGATGAACATTCCAGCACTTGTTGGCAAGGTTTGTGATTTTACACCATTAATGCCACACACTGATTGTAGGAAATCCTGCTATACATGGGTATCATTTACAGCGCAGCAGAAATTAATCTAATTAGCCTAGCTTTTGTTCCTTTCTCGCATATGGCCTAAATTAATGAATAACAGTCAACTAAACTCAGCTGCGACACTCCCGACCCACCCCCATTAATTAAAATCATAATTAAACATTACAGTAGCCGCAAGGATGAGGCTCTGGGCATACATAGCTGCTTTCAGTCACATAGACAAGGAAGGGCAGGTTTTGTTAAGAGCACAACTCAAGGGTATGATTACCCATACTCTGGCCTGGCGGCACACCAGCCTGGCTCACACAGACAGCCACGGGTTACCAGGGGCAACACACAGCATGAATATCTGTGATTGGACTGGACAGGGGGAAGGGGAGGTTGACTCTTTAAGTGATGAGAACGGGGTCGTTTATGCAGCTCAAGAGGTGTAGCAGCCCCTTAGGCTGCAGCCCCCAACAGTAACCCTGCAGGGGCTGGGGGGTCAACCCACACTGCCAACTCTATCCTACAGGGACAGGCTGTACCAGGACAGGCCTCGCTGTGCAGGCAGGGCTACATTAGAGTGACAGCTGCTGGTAGACCAGGGACCAGGCCAGCTGGACCCCAGGCCAAACCGAGGGTATCTGTCACCGAGACGGTGTCAACATACCCTCTACAAGAGTTCACTCAAACTAATGCAGTCAAATGCTTAGAGCTTCAGTGTTAAATATGCTAATGTTGTGGAGAGAATTTCCTGGAACAGCTGAATTAATTTGCATGCTGATTTTTATGGCATATTATGAAGTACCATACTCTCCATTATGAAAAATGTGATGTGTCTGTTAGTCGAAACTTCATCAGACATGAAAGAATTTCTGAATATGTGCAGTACATACAGCTATTATCATACACAGAGGACCTACACATAGAGGATTATGATTGAGGCATGGATGGGCAAGAGGAGAATAGTGGGCTGACTTGTAATTGGCCAGGTAGATCCTTTTAGAGCAACAAATATTGTACAGAACGTTCTACAAGGACAAAGTACAAAAACATGAAGTACGCAGAAAAACAAGCAGCCTCTCAGAAAACAGACACAAGAGTATAGTTACGCAGCACACACAGCTACACTGATTTTCATCCATGTACAGTATACTGATGATAGTGTTTTCAAGCTTTCTCCTGTGCGCAAGAGAGAATCTAATTGGCCCTGTCTCTAAGTATAGACCATTAAATGTGAAACAACATTATACACTGTCTTTGCAAATATTATCATCTTATCAATAATGAAAGATTACAACCAAATAGTGTAATGTACTATACATACAGGAATTTTGTGGAGTTTGTAAGAAATTTTAATTTCCAGATTGCAGCAACATGTGATTGAGTTGTTAAACTGGAATTGAAATTTAATTAAATCTTTTCTCTCTGCTGATTTTCAGGGTTGTTTGATACTGAGTGATGAGCTCAATCACACATCTCTCATCTTAGGGGCCAGACTGTCAGGAGCGACCATCCGCGTGTTCAAGCACAACAGTGAGTCCAGTAACTCTTTCATGTGAACATAAGTCTCACAACCAGCCTGGCAGGTCTGGAATCTCTTTGTTTATTTTTTAATTCCAACGGGCGTTATCAATGGCTGTAGACCAAAATGCCTGTGAACTGGTTAGACCTATTATAAGTCAGAGCAACAAAACATGATGTAGCACTGAGCGACTGCAAATCACTAAAGCGTGATGCAGATGCAGCCATCTTTGTTTTCAAAACTGCTCAATGGCACTCCTCTTTACTAAGCTAGGTTTATGCTCACTGTAGTGTCCCTGGCATGAGGGTGAACGAGCCAAAAATAACATCATCACAGATTTAGCATAACACACAAAGGCTCCACAAGTTTTCAGTCATCATATCAAACTCACCCTGTTTTAGATTTGGCTCGAAGCGGGCCAGGTCGGCTGCAAATCTGTTTGAACGGGAGGGGGACCAGACGCATCTGCCAGAGCAAATAAAACACGAGCTCGCAGATTGTCTGGTTCCCAGGCTACCTTACAACGACATGATACACAACGTTATTTAAGCTATAACCAATGTGGTGTTTCAGTTTGCCGGCATCTGTAACATTCATTGCTCCTGCCAAATAAACATTGCTGATGCATTTTGCCATAGATTATCTTTTGATGAAGTTTGGATTTCTGTTTGTGCAGCCACCTCTGCTGCTCACATTATCTAGTTCTTCTTCTGTTCATTCCAAACTGTTGCTGCTGTGAGAAAAACACATTACTTTCTGTGCAGTACAGGATTTGCCTTAGGAAAGACCTACTTAACATTCTGTGTTTAGAGCAGCAAATGTAAAAAGCTTTAATGAAATGGGTTCAGTTTACAGTCACGACTGCGTTTTATTCCATGAGCAGCAGAGCAGCAAAACACAAGTTTATTTATATGAAAATGTCATCTTACTTAGACTAAATGATCTCTATTATTTTGTCAAAGTATACATTGTCAGTAGATGAATAGGGAGAATTATTTAGCATGAATGATACAACATTAATCACGCTTGCGTTGGAAACATCCACTGCTCTTTCAGGAGACAGGACAAATGAGCCGGTCCTCTGGCAGCAAATGTGTCCTGACAGGTACAAGCAGAGTCAGTTATGGGTCCTCCAAGCAGATCCCAGAGGCCTGTCTAAAGGCAAAGAGCCCTCAGGCACCTGAGTATCTGACCCCTCCCTGCTTTTATACCTCCAGCACCAGACACTCTTTTATTAGTGCAAGGCCAATATTTACTAAGAGGGTTCAACCGATCAACTTGGCCACATCAACAGATAAGTGAAAAAAAAATCTCTGTCTAAAATGTGTAATAT
Source organism: Epinephelus moara (assembly GCF_006386435.1). Taxonomy (NCBI): domain Eukaryota; kingdom Metazoa; phylum Chordata; class Actinopteri; order Perciformes; family Serranidae; genus Epinephelus; species Epinephelus moara. The sequence continues at coordinate 6,807 of NW_026082529.1, read as the reverse complement.
CCCTTGTTTTTGTTTCAGTGGTGTGTGTTTAACATGGAAGGACAGGAATTCATGCCAGAGAGCAGATGAACTGGTTTGTCCAGTCTAGCTTTGTGAGACGTGTGTTGTAAATACTTCGAATAGTAATAGATAAAGGACGCTTATTTTGAAGGTTGGCGTAATTATTTGTTCAGATAATTACATGTATTTAATGGAAGGTTATGGCTTGTTTATAAAGCTGGTAGCATTTTTACATCCCCATGGTCACTGCAAAGATAAGATAATAACATCTTTGTTGACATCCACAACTGTATGCACGTTTCTTATGATAGCAAAGACTACCATCCCCCTCATCACAGTCATACAGTATCACGCATCAGGCCGTGTGGCTTATCTCAAATCAGTGCTTAACTGTGAAATAATCTTTTCCTCATTCTTGTCTGTGCACACAGCCCAGCCACTGTGGATTTCTCTTTCACTGTCTGGTTTCCTCAATGTTGATATTGGTAATGTGAGGTGTACTCTGCTTTGCGGAGCTTCAGGAAGTGATTTTTATCAGAAGAGCGTCTGCTGCCTCTTCAGTAAACCTGTTTTTTTGTGCTGAGGGAGCGATATCGATCATCTATGACAGATAATTAGCTGTGACAGGTTTACTCGCTGCTCGGCTGGAAATGGTTGGATTGCGGTCATACTTTGAATAATGCTGCTTTGCAAACCACAGTTATTCAACACTGCCATCTGCTGGCTTGCAGCAGAGGAACATTAATGGTGTAGCCATTGCATGTTATAAACTCTAAATGCCACGGGGAAATGATTTGGATGAAGCCAAAATTTTGATCCTAATTTTAAGCAACCATGCAGACTGCACTGAAGAGACCTTTGGCCAAACCCATATTTAGCTCAGTTAGTAATCCGCCCTGATACAGACATTGCAGGTGTTCATTAGCATCAGGCTGCAGAGGTATTTGCTGTGTGTAGTTTGTGGAAGGTGTTTCTGGCAGATAAAGTAGTGCTTTGTGTACTCTGTGAACTGCCCTGCCCTGTAGAAATTATTACTCAACTTACTGTGGTTGGCTTTTAGTTGGAGTTCCTTGCATCTAATTATTGCTACACTCTAAAAACAGGATGTGTTTGTATGTATAAAGTGTTTAATTGTACTTGATTTCATTGTACAAGACTAAACTACACTACAAACATCATTGTGTGTTAAGCTATTTGTTTTGTACCTTAATAAGGTTTGAAATTAGATTAGATTGTTGGGTTCTTGCCTGTTTCATCACTTTTTTTTTCTCTCAGACATGCACAGTCTGGAGAAGATGCTGAGAGAGGCAGTGTGCTCTGGGCAGCCGCGAACCCACAGGCCCTGGAAGAAGATCCTCATCATGGTGGAAGGCATCTATAGGTCAGCTGTCATTATACAACACACACACATCAGTGTAGTCGCTCTCTCACAGACATATCTTGGGGGTCAGTTGAGCCGTTGTATCAATCTTTGTAAGTATAGGCTTCCAGGTGGTCTTTAGCAGAGTTTTTGCACAGCCAGGTAGAAATCTTAAATTGTAACCTGAGGAGAGCTTTCAACCAGTGTTTAGCACTCCCTGTAATGGTCTCCTTTACAATTGCTTCCCTCTGTGTGTGTCTATGGTTGGGTACCGTTTCATTACAAGAGAGAAGAGCAAGGTGTTGTGTGTCTCTCTCAGGCCAGCAGTGAGCTATCCTGAGTCTTAGTGACCCTCTCCATCTGCTCATTAGCTCCAAATCAAGGCCAAATGGAGCCACAGAGATTGACTTGGCTACACCCCCAGTTCCAACTGTTTATCACGGCCATTTACTTCTCTCCTTTCTTCCCTCTTTTTACCCTCAAACGCACCATGCATTTCAGCCCTTTTGAACTAAAACACCACATATTTATTTTGCTTAATAGACAACTTAATTTCCCCTCCACACATTTACACAGTCGGTGAAGTTTACTAAATTGGTTTTTGACAACCTTCTTATCAAATGAACAGGACAGTCTTGAACATGGCCATCAGTTGGTATCAATATGACTATTAGTTCCACAGCGGTCCTGGTAATTTGAGAGACAACTTAATTGCATGTAATCATATTGCAATAATGTCTGATGTCAGACTCCGACATTAAAAAAACGCTGCCTTGCTGTACAGCACTGAAAGAACTAATGCTCCATCTATCGCCTCCCTGTAACATCAAAAGGCTCAGATAAAGACTAAGCATGCTTAGCTATATCCTGGCCCTGCCTTTGATGTCCATGTCCGTCCTGGTGAAACCCTGTCTTGTGTCATTTGGGCTGCAGACGTTCTCAGCCATAGCAAGGATAGCAGGTCTGGGATTGCTCTATTTTCACCAGCCATATACTCACTCATGCTGTCTGTTTGTAGCCTTAAAAGGCTTGCATCCGAGGGGAGGAAGAGATGGGAAAGAGGTGGGAGTAAAGTGAAAGAGGCCAGCAGAAAGATTCTTGGAAGATTGGAGCGTGTCAAATTATGTAATATGCACTTACAGATGTACAGATCCTCTGCAGTGGATAAAGTGAGGTCCAGGGTCAGATTCTTTTCCTTTTAAACCTGATCACCTGAAGAGTCTGGCCTACAATTGATTAAATGTGAGTGCCCACATTGTTTAATTTGTAACTGTATTCTTTGTTTGACTCTCGTCTCATTAGCATGGAGGGCTCAGTGGTGCGACTTCCTGAGATCATCGCTCTGAAGAACAAGTACAAAGCATATCTGTACCTAGACGAGGCCCACAGTATCGGAGCAGTGGGACCATCGGGGAGGGGCGTGACCGAGCTGTTTAATGTGAACCCAACTGACGTGGACGTGATGATGGGCACCTTCACCAAGAGCTTTGGGGCTGCTGGAGGCTATATCGCAGGGAAAAAGGTTACTGTGGATTTTGGGATTTTCTGTGTCAGCTCACTCTGCTTTATTAATTTTACTGTAGTTGATTTTCATATACTGCATATCGTTCTGTCATTCTGAATATAATTTGTACAATTTGTTTGTTTTTTTTATCTTATGAGTTATATAAAGGGCTGGATATCAGTACTCCTTAACCTTAACCGAAATAACCCAATTAGTGTCGAAATGTCTCCACTCTAACGATACGTGCAATTGAGCCTTTTGCACTGACTGTAGCAACTCCCCACCATATCAGCAAACTTTCTGATGCAGCCGCCTCCGTCTGCCCAATTAGCACCAGCTAACAAACACCCACATCTAACACCAAGCCAAAAAACAGTCCCAACAAATTCACACCAGCACTGAAACAGCTCAACTCTGTCATTAAACCCATAAATAACTGTTAGGCAGCGTTAGCTACGTGATGCTAACGCTTAGCCCCATCACTGTGTGTTTGCGGCCAGGCGGACTCTCGCAACTGTCCTCAGTGCAGAGCTCACACCCCTGCAGCAGCAGCTACAATCCATAAAGTCTTTGGTGAGGTGAAGTTAAAGGAAATGGCCACTTTAGAATGAAAATACGGACAGTACTTACTGACCCTCATGCTGACAAGAAGTCCAGTGTAGTGTTTTAATCCACAAAACTCGTTCGGGGTATCAGAGGATAACAGCTAGCCGGATTTTTCCATACACTTGAAGTGCATGGGAACCCACGTCCAAAATCATTTTGAAAATGTAATAAAACTCCGCTAATGTATTTCAAAAACGTTAGAACGGCTCGTCCAACAGCAGGAAGGACTCATGAGAACAAGAACATCTCTGAACATTCTCGAGTCTCGTGCGAGTTGCCATGTAAACACAGCACCCCTGCAGGCTAACTGACCACGGTGAGAATTTTTTTTTTTTTTCTCTCTCTCTCTCTCTTCCAAGTCAATTTTGCATGCCGCGGCTTCAGGGCGCTTGGATTACGACGGACAAGCCGTTCTGATGTTTTTGAAATGCATTAGCGGAGTTTTATTACATTTTCAAAATGATTTTGGATGTGGGTTCCATGCACTTCAAGTGTATGGAAAAATTCGGCTAGCTGTTATCCTCCGATACCTCGAACAAGTTTTGTGGATTAAAAAACTACACTGGACTTCTTGTCAGCATAAGGGTCAGTAAGTACTGTCTGTATTTTCATTCTAAAGTGCTCATTTCCTTTAAGCGTGGTGTATTTGATGGAGTTGCAGTCCAGCATGCCGAGATGCCACCAAAACATTCGAAAGTATGGCTATATACTACAAGCCTCTCCATTCACATCATAGGTATCGCTTAAAGTACTGTATTGGTATCAGTATCACTTTACAGATACTGGTACTAGTGTTTTTAAATGATGCCCAGCCCTAGTTATAAATATACATTTAATCATTTTACACCTGAGAATTTTTGTTTACAGAATTTCATTCTAAAACTTAATTTTCTTCCACACATTTTCTATTAAGGTAGGCCATATTCAGAACACTTTATTGCCTCAAGTTTTTGTGTTTAATCACATAGCCGGCTGTAAAGAGTGAATGTAAACATGAGGAGAGAGAGGCAGGGAAAGGCAATGTTATTTGTTTTGCATATTTCTACACGACAATTCAGTGCTTTATATTAAAGAAGATATAAGAGAAACACAAGGCAGTATAAAAAAAGACACATACAGAGAAAGGGCTTAAAATAGAAGACAAAAACAAGCTGAAATAGTTTAATGTAATGTAATTCATCATCACTGTTTTAAGTGATATCCAAATCACCAGTTTGTGGTACACCTGTAAAAAAAAACTGAATTAGCAAACACTGCAGTAGACATGCTGATTTTCCAGTCAGGCAGAAACTAGTCTGGTTGCTATGCAAAAATAATCCCCCTGGACACAAACGGGGTCAAGATACATTTCAAAATGTACGTAGGTGGGATTAATCACACCGAAACAATTCCAACAGCTGTAGGCAAGTTGCCATTCTTAGAAAATAACTGAGCTGAATTTTTAAAACTTTCTTGACATTGTTTATACAACCTGGCAGCCGTTGTCTGTATACAGGAACAGTGTTAACCCATTTGGCTCCAAAGCAGGTTAGAACACATCGTACAAAATATTTATTTTACCTTGGTCTTTACTTAAAGATGTGTGGGACTCAATCATACACACTTCATTACACCCCACCTCTCTTGTAGCTCTCACGTGTCCAACAAATGTTCCCCAGGCTGTGACTCCGGGCCTTTATAATTCTTTTTTACTCCATTAAAAAGTACAGTTTAGTACATAACCACATTGGTTTTGTGGCAGTTGATTAGAAAGCAACGGAGGAAACGGCCATGTTGCTTGAATTAGGTATTCAGAGAGGGACCCTTCCTGCCGTTGCCTTTATGTCGGCTCAGCCCTGCTCTGCCATAATAAGAAGGTAAAGCTGGCAGAGGGCCAGCCCCTTCTTGTGGCGGGCATCGGAACTGCGCTCCAGATTTAACAGGATGACTTTTAACAAGCATGATAATGTTTGAAGTAAGAACACTGTGCCTGGTTTGGCAGCTGGCTGTAGTAAACCCCTGAAAGAAACAGGCAGGAAAAGAGAGAGAAAGCCTTTAGATTTGACGTATTTGTTGTTGTGGTGAAATCCCCCAAATCCTACATTAAGTGCATGCGGGTTGACCGACAAAAGACTCTGCAGATGTGCTCTGGAAAACAGTCATGTTACAGCTATTTTATGAGAGTACCAAAAATAAATATCCCAGTAAATACACTCCAAGCTCCTTCTAATTCACTTCAACCTTGCATGAAAGAGGCTTTATTCATTAACCCTTTACTCAAAACTGGGATTGCACTGAGATTAGGTTATTAAATACATCCGTTGAAGAACCAAGTAGTGTGTGTGGTGTTCTGGCACAGCTCCTGCTCTGTGGCAATGTGGACATGTATCACCACATCAGTATTGTGGCCACCTTGCGGCTGAGGAAATACTCTAAGCTGTCACTCCACACCCGCAGACGTGAGATGGATTTCGGACATGTTCTCTTAACTGGTTTATCTTGGTCGCACCAAAATCCTGCGGGGGCCCTAAAGCGGTGAAAATCCCCCTGCTTTAAACGAAAACAGATGTCAGGTTTTTTCAGGGTTCTTATCCTACGTTTGAGCATTTCCCCTAAAATCCCCTCCCCTCTTATGTGTGAGGAAGCCGCAGCCGCCGCCCAGTGGGGACAGATGGCGGTGAGTGGAAATGGTGGCCAGACAGCATCTCCGGCTATGTGTCATCACCCTGCACCCGCTGGCCACTGCGCAGCCACTGAGCAGCAGCCCATCACAGCTTCAGGCCCCGATCCCAACCTCAGACCACTTACACACACGTGCTCCAGGGACCCATGACCGAATCGGTTTCCTGAAATCCTGCTCTTCTCTTGACAACCATTCGCAGAATTAATCTCCTGCTGACATTTACGAATAATGAGCATGGCAGTCCTCATTCTGGCTTATTTCAGCAATGGTTCTTTCTCAAATTAGTGCGCTGGCTACCTTAGAGTAGAGAGCAGGGACAGGTCCAGAGCTATTTTACAGTCAATGCCAAGACAGTCATAATGACAGAAAAATGACTTGAGGTATTTTAATTGATTTTCAGGTGTTGAGCTCGCTCTAGTGGTGCTAAAATAAAAGTGCAGGGAAGTGCAGTTCTGAGAATACATATTATTACATATATATTTAATCAGTGTTTTTACAAAAATGTCTGTGTGTCCTGTGTTGCAGGAGCTGGTGGACTACCTGCGCAGTCACTCTCACAGTGCAGTATACGCCTCGGCCATGTCCCCTCCTGTCACTGAGCAGATCATACGCGCCATGAAGTGCATCATGGGAAAAGACGGGAGCACAGAGGGTGAGTGTCTTAGTTCACCGCGA
>NW_026082528.1:0-5749 GCF_006386435.1 Epinephelus moara | reverse complement strand
TGTGTTATGTAGTTACATTGTGACTGAACCTGTAAGTGCTGTGTTAGGCCTGCTCCCTCAGTAGAGCTCAATTACAGCCACCGATTGACTTCTGAAGGCTGGGAACTTGAAAGACGGGGTTATCACGTGGGCATCTCAAAGCCTGAGTACTCGTGATAGAACCAGAGAGGGTCCTGTGATGGTCACATAAAGGCTTAAGAGCTGATGCCAAAACTATGGTGTTGAAATGATCTTTTTTGTATGAGCCATCAGCCATAATTGCTTGGTTATGGAAAAGACATTTGTGGTTCTGATTGGAACCTGGTTTTTCAGAATCATTTTCTTCAAATTTTATGATTTGGAACATAAATTCTCATAAAAACTCATCATCTTATCTAAAACCTCTGCCTCTTTTTATTTGGTGGCTACAGACAAAATGCACAACCATCCACTCTTCGTCCTTAAAATTATGGTCAGTAGTATAATTATTGTAATTGTGGCGGCTCAGATTAGGACGTGTGATGTGAAAGTTTTTAAATTCTTTGAAATGCATCATATTATCACATTAACTCCATCTGGTCTCTGGTGGTGAATTAAGAAAAGTAACGCTAAGTGGAATATGGGAGTTTCTCTGCGCAGCCACCATCCCCTCTGCGGTTGAATTCAAGTTACATGTACATTTATAATCCTTCCTCCCTCGCTGTGCAGCTCCATTTACGGCGTCTATATTGTCCCAGAGTGCACCTTGGCTGGACACAAACAGCTCCACTGGGGGCTTTTATGCCCACCACAATGTGGCTGAGCTGACACTTTGTCTGTGACTGGCCACCGCAACCGTACAGCACTGCTGCCATATTCTCAGGCCTCAGCCCGGCCACAAAAACACTAGGGAGGAAGAAATGGGACATGAAAAAAGAAAACAAGGAACATGATTGATGGCTTTCTTTGATCTTATTTTCTGCCACCCCAGAATGGATGATTGCCGACTACTTACGGCTGTCTGTCCAATCGAGGAATAATTGTTCGCTCTGTGCATACCTGACAAGGGACATATGTCCTCAACTGTCCTTTTGGGATGAATTTACAATCCCCACGGTCAGAAGACCAAATGTTTTTCTGTCGTCAAGAAGGCAGATGTAATTATTTTGCAATGTTTTACTTAGGTTTCTCAGTATAGCCCCAGTGCAGGAAGCCCATCAGTCGTACATGCTCTTTTCTCCCAGCAAGCACTAGAGCATGCTAAAAATGTCCACATCATATAACTACGGTAAAGCAGCGGCATACTCTGTCAGTTAAAAATGGAAAAATATACAGTCTTACTGTGACATTGGCTCTGAAATTATATTTTGGTGGAAGCAGACAGACGCACAGAACTCAGCGTGATGTTTGTCTGTTTCAGTGGCTCCTTCCTTCTGGGCTCCAAGGAGCTAAGAGTCCACAGGATTTATGACAGGGGTCATGGCCACATGGACCTCTGTCAACATCAATCTAATGTTGCTGAGTGTGCAGACTCTGTAGATGCCAAGTGACAGGGTCCTCAGTCTAAACATTCACTCAAAAGGGAATTGTATGTTTTCTATAAATATTCTCTCATGTTGTGAATGCACAAACAATAAAACTTGAATGTTATGTCCCTTTCTCTCCTCAGCAGAACAATATAAATGCAAAAAGCAGCTCCTCTGCCCAGCTGGCTACTGAAGATCGGAGGTCTGGTCCAGAACATCGATTGGCCCACCGACCTGCCTCCCTCCCCTGGGCACAAGGCAGCAACGTACACAGGGACGGTCCTGGAGCTTTCCTCCTAGATCTGCACAACTTCCCCGACCTCTCCAAAGCTGATATCAATGGACAGAATCCCAACATACAGGTGACCATGTGTGTCTGTGCACCTGCTTTGATGCTTTCACTCACTTGTAAGACATGGCTACTCAACCACATAGGACAGGAAGAGCAAACAGGAAGAAGGAGAATAGTTTGGTGCACATCATTACCCCCTTTTTCTCCTCCTTCCTTCCCCCCGTCCCCTTTCACACTTCCTGGCTCGTAGTGAAGCTTAAGATAGACACTGAGGTCTCACGTCCATCATAATGACAGCTGAAAGGCAGACAGCAATGCCTCACTACTAACCCATGTGCAGGAAGACAGACGGCAGCTTATGTAAATGTGTGGCAAGCCCTTGCCCATAAGTCCCTCAGTGGTGCAGATGGCCGAGTAACCGCTGCCATGTTTAAATCATTCTCCTGTCTAATCCAGCAAGGGGGTCTTTCCATTTCTGAGAGCATCACTGCTAAATCCGAGCACGAACAAAGTGTATTAACATCTCAAGATGTGGGAAGAGAGCGGAGCAACCAATTGAGCAAGGGCGTGAGGCTGTGGGAGAGGGAGAGGAGGAGGAGGGGGGTGTCTTTGATCCTGGGATTCATCTGGCTTTCATGGTCTGGAGGAGGCTGAGTAGCCCTTTGAACTTTGTGTTTAGGTGGAGAGAGCCCAAGAGGTGGGAGGGTGACTGTGGGGCAGGGGTGGTGGTCCCCCCTCATCTGGGAGGCACATGTGTTAGGACAGAAAGGGGGAGGGGGTGATATTGTGCATGGGGGTATCAGAAAGTGTCACCTCTCGGCATCTGATCGACTTATTCTGTTCCAAAATGCTTTGTAAGTATCTCTTTTGACAACTCTGTTGAATATTGACTTTAAATTGACTTCTGTTCTCAGGTGACCATTGAAGTGGTGGACGGACTGGAGAGTCATGAGCCAGAAAAAGGCCTACGTAAAGAGAGCAAACCCAACTGGGCTTCTCCAAACTGGAGAAACTGGTGGCCTCACACTTCTTCATCCTCCTCCTCCTCCTCCACCACTCAAACAGAAGAGCACGATCGCACCTACGGGAGCAACAGCGAGGACAGCAACTTCCTCCGGCCGCCGGCAGACTGGGACAGGAGGGGAGGCACCGGGGGAGGCAGCAAAGCTCAGACTGAATATGGTGAGAATGACAGGAGATGTGTTTGCAAGGAAATGAGTGCACAATGCACATGGCAGAATATTTAGCTAGATCTATAGGCTCTCATTTGAGGACCAGTCTCCAGGGTTTTCCACAGATGGCTATAGTCTGATGTGGAATCTGTAATTTGCAGATTTGCTGATTTAAGCTGTCACCATAATAAGTGCAGTCATCCCAGGCGAGCCCTTGGGAGCCCCTGATTGAAGCCTTTAACACTTTTTTATGAGATGGATTCCTCTGTGGTGCGGAGCTAGCTACGTGACACAGTTTAAACGCCTTTGCTACATCAAAGTTTAGCAGCAGGAATGGGGCCAGAAGCACTGTTAGGCTGCCACACCATCCTCACAACACTCTCCAAAAGTAACCCTACAGATAAATCTGCTGCAGAAGAATTTACACTCACTGTCATACAGTATGCGTCCTGCCCGTGTTGTAGCATGCCCAAACCAACATGGTCGAACAGGAATGCATATGCTGTGGAAAATGTCATTTTATCCACTTGCACTTGCGCTACGGTGGTTAAGGGAGGCGATTTTATAATCGTTTTTTTGTCAAACCATAGCCCATGTGTAATGTTTCTGGCTTATCGCTGCGGTCAGCTCTCATTCATAATCTATTTCATACCACACTATGGACAAGAAAATATTTTATCATAATTTCTGTCCTGGTTTTAAACCTAATAATCATAACTGTGGACAGGCAGTGGTCCTCCACTCCATCACAGGCCATTGGCGGTACATTCAACCGTCTCATCTGTGGTCTGAGGGCAGGCTATTATCAAGTCCTCTCAATTTTGATTTTTGTCAGAGCTGCCACCAGCTTGTTGGCCGTAGTAAGCTATGGAAGGGGGAGGGGAGATGGCGCAAGATGGCTATCTGGCCTGTATTCATACAAAATGCTCATAATGAGGGGCAGATGGCAGCAGGGGTGTTGGGGGGGTGTATAGGAAGGTTTGGACTCCTGCCAGAAATACTTCCATCCCAACATGCCCACATTAATTCTCCTCATTGATGGAGTACTGTTTTCAAGATGTGTGTGTGCGTGTTTGTGTGCGGTAGCGACAGTGGTGGTGGGTCGAGGCGGTCGTCAAGCCCAGTGTAACTGTTTCCATGTACACCCATTACAGTGATCTGCTCAATGATAATTGGAGTTAAAGAGGATTTCTTGCCATTTCACTTCCTATTTTCAAAGCAATGAATCACAGATCGAGCAACTGAATGGTGTCCAGTGCCACTGTGCCAGGGGTGTTCAGGCAGTGCAGGAAATTTCTATTTGTAAATGCTGTAGCGCCTTAAGTAAGGATGGACGTTTTGTTTCAACATTGGGGGAAGGGAGACAGATGAAGCAGGGGGTTTGGGGGTCCTACACCAGGAAATTTTGAGAATCAAACACTTTGTTTCCTGCATTCTGCTGACTTTTTATTTGCCCGCATTTCCTCTATCAATTTGTGGTGCATTTCTGTCAAAAATGTAATTATTACTGCTTCTTTAATGATTTTAAATAATGGAGGACATCTTCTAAATATTAAGGGGGACATGTCCCCTGTGCCCCCCCAAAATCTGTGCCCATGGACTGTAGCTTTGTCGGAATTAGCAAAATGCTTCCCTGTTACTTCGCTAACTGAACACACATACTGTGCCCTATGCCGTGTGCAGCATGTGTGCATGTATGTGTAGACAGGCTTGCGTGGTATCTGCTTTGAGGGCCGAAGTCAAAGAGAACTTTGAGCTCCCCCACTTCCCCTTTCATGTGCTCCCCCCCACTTATTATTAGTGAGGCATGCTAACAGGCCTGAGTAGGTTCAGCATGTGGCCTGCATCAGAGCTGAGGATCTTTTTCTCTCGTTCTCTCTGATCCAGACTATATGGACGGAGAGGGGGACTGGAGTAACTGGACAGCGTGCAGCGTCACCTGTGGAAACGGCAACCAGAAGAGAACCAGGTCATGTGGTTACGCCTGTACAGCCACCGAGTCCAGAACTTGTGATATGCCCAACTGCCCAGGTAGAGTCTTGATTGTGGATCACAGAGAAAAGAAAATCCACACCAGTAAAGACGGGTATTAGAGGATAGTTTGTAAGTGGATGAAATGATTTAGTGGTCTTTCATCTTTTGATCCACCTTTCACTGTGTATTCATCTCTCTAGGTATTGAGGATGCCTTCAAGACAGCAGCTACTGAAGTGAGCCTGTTAGCTGGAACAGATGAGTTCAATGCCACTGAGCTCTTTGGTGTTGGTAAGATTTTTGCTCTTGTCTTACTGCAGACTATCCCTCATTCAGATGTTCTTACACTATTAAAGACAGTTCATCCATCTGGCAGCAGTGTTCCTGCACACACTTAGCATTCCTCATGCTCGGGCTGAGCTCCATTACTGCGTAGAGATGAAAATGTGCAGCAGGGCAGGAAGAGCACAGTATGGCGCTGCCCACTCTCTCTTTGTCTGTCTGTTCTTAATCAACCCAGTGAAAACACACCTTCATGTTAAACATTACACCTTCTTACACTTGTGGTTTCATCTTCTAATGTTGGGAAGGAGATGTAGCATTTAACAGCGTCTTCTTTTCTTCCAGATACAGACAGCTGCGAGCGGTGGATGAACTGCAAGAGCGACTTCTTAAAGAAGTACATGACCAAAGTGGCGAACGACCTTCCCAGCTGCCCTTGCTCTTACCCAACAGAGGTGGCGTACAGTACGGCAGATGTACACGACGCTCCCACGCGCCGGGATTTCCGTTGGAAAGACGCCAGCGGGCCAAAAGAGAAACTGGAGA
>NW_026082527.1:0-1000 GCF_006386435.1 Epinephelus moara | reverse complement strand
TTATATTGATTAAGTATATTTTCATGTCATGAATAAATCAAATAAATAAAAGCTTGCCAAATGAATAATGCCTCTTAAGAAGACATCCTTGTTAACTCAGAGACCGACAGGCCGGCAGACGGATGGAGAGACAGGAAAGTAGACGTACACGGTAACACACAGACAGATATACAGACAGACAGAAAGGCAGCAGGGCAGACAGACAATACTGATCCACTATCCGCTGTCACACATCTCTGAAATCAGGCATCGTCCCCAACAGCAGGCTGCCTGCCAGATCAGCTCCACTGGCAGCCAGATACACAGACTGCTCACAGCAGCCAGCATGGAGACAGACTGACGCAGAGCAACCAGCGAAGGTGTTTGAACACAAACAGAGGATTAACAGAGTTCTGGGCATGGAGGTGACGGTAAATAAAACACCAAACAGGCCCACTCCACAGGACAGCAGGTCCAAACAGAAAAATGATTTTACACTCATTTCAAATTAATGTTGGTGGATAATGGAGTCATGGTTCAGCTTTGTGCAGTCCGGTTCGCTGGCGCTGATTTACTGTGGGTGCATCCAGTTAGGATTGTGCTTGTACAAAATAGTGTATTGTACTTTTCCCCCTGTGAAAAAAGGGAAAAGCGGAGGATGATCTTTTGTTGGGCTGAAATTGAAAATTCCTGATGGTGTCAACATAGAAGTAAACGGTTGAGATAAAGTCAAATATTCTCCCCGCGCCTGCTGACACCTGCATGGCTTGATCTCTCTTTTCAGATAACATCACAGATATACAGCAAGAGAAACACACACACACACACAGGTCTGATGCAAGAATGCTGCCTCAACCCTTCAACCCCTGTGTGTCTGATCCAGAATGCAATTTGTTGTTGTTGTCAACCTTGACAAATTCTGAATGCAAATAAAAAATACTCACACACACACATACACACACACACATTCCCATATGCGTAGACAGACCTCCTTAACTTCCCGCTGCATCTTGTCCAAATC
>NW_026082526.1:0-5238 GCF_006386435.1 Epinephelus moara | reverse complement strand
TAAAACAAGTCTGTTTTGATCTCACTTCGTCTTGACTGTAGCCATTTGCTTTAGTTTCTTTTCTCGTGTACAAGTCTGTACAACCAGAGTGATTTCATTAACCAATGGACCCCGCCATCTCTGATACTAATTCAACGTACTGAATTGGCTGAAAAAAAGCCGACAAGGGCCGATGAGGGCCAGCTGTGCGGGATACACCACAAAATTCAGACAGCAGACGATCACCGATGGTCCAACATTGACCGACAGTCAACCGTCTGCTTGGTTTGTCAGGGCCTTTAAAGGTTCTGCAGGCTATGCAACATTCAAAGCATGAATATAGCAGCAAACCATTACATGCCATGTAAAGATATAGTTGAGTAATGGCATCCTGAGCAAAGCATGAAGTCGCGCTACCTCTGTGTGTGTTGTAATCCGAGCTTCTCTGTGGTTTGTTGCGGTAAACCTGTCTGGCCATGTGTGATTGCTCATCACTGCTGCTTTGCATTGCACCTCATACCGCGGCTACCGCTGACATCAGGATGTTGTGGTTGTGGAGGCAAAGTGCCTACCCTCAGGTTCCCCCCTGGTTAGCACAGATAGCACTGTAAGTTCTGTTGCCGTTGTTGGAGTTTGCACCATTAACTACTAGCAGCTAGCTCCATCACCTCCATGTTAAGAAACGTTTCCAGACAGTTTATACCCTCTAAATTTTACATTTCAATGCTCACATGTCAAAGATTCTATATTTAACGTGTGGAAATAGAAAATGAGATGCAGTTTGAAGGTTTTAACTGAATGTTAACAGCTAGCTTAGCATTAGTTTGTTGATTAGTTTCAGAAACATCACTTAAGAAGTTGAGTCTAGACAGTGAAAACACCCTCCAACTGTAAATAAAACCCTAATAGTGGAGGCTTAGCAGTGGCCAATGTCAACAATTGAATTTCAAATCGAAAACCCTTTCACTTCACATTACGGTTAAACTGGCCTTTCCAAGGTTTCTCCCATGTCACTATATTTATACTAAGTTCTTTTGGGAGTTTTCCTCTTTCAACTTGAAAAGCCACAGAGCATAGGTGTAGATTTTAGGGGGAACACAGGGGAAATGTCCCCCTCAATATTTAGAACGTGCATTTGTCTTTCCCATTAAAAACATGAAAGACTTATATTTTCACCATAAGTTGATGGTGAATGGACCTGAACCTGCACTTGTATTGTGCCTTTCTAGTCTTCCAGCACTTACATTCGTCCATTCACACACACATTTACACACAGGTGGCCAAGGCTACCCTACAAGGTGCCACCTGCTACTCAGTTTTTAACACACTCACACACCGATGCAAAAGCCATTGTTCAGTGTCTTGCTCAAGGATACTTCAACATGTGGAATAGAGGAGCCAGGGATCATACCCCTGATCTTCCAATTAGTGGACGGTCGTCTACCTTCTGAGCCACAGCCACCACACTAATTGGTGCATACAAATTCACCAGGATGCATGAAATGAAAGTGTTTGATGCTCAAAATGTTCTGATGGAGGGCCCGAAACACTCTGTTTCTTATGCCCCCTCCACCACCGTTAAAACAAAACCAACACCCTTGCTGCAGACCCATAAAACTTGAGCTGCAGCTTATACATTTTGGTAACTTCATTTATAGCACTGTGGGTGCATTGTGCAGTGGAAACATTAATTTAATGGACAAAATCTTCTTAGTTTAAGCAGCTAGTTAGCACTGATAGCATTTTTTTAACTGACAAAGTGAACGTTTGTAGATGATATAACATCACATTAAGATATTTCCAGAAGTCTATATTCCACAGTTAAACATTAGAACAGCGTGAGCAGGAGGCTGATGACTGTGCCTGAGAGTGAAAGCCACCGCACTAATTTTCTACAATCATACAGGGAGAAAAGGTCTATTGTAAGAGAGGCAGAGATACATTTTCTGAGCTGAAAGAGCCTCAATAGACCAGAAACAGCACAGCCACAGGACATGAGTAAGGGCCACGGCTCTCACAGCTGCTGTTACTATAAAAAATTTCTTTCCACCCACAGTATACGTGCTGAATGCTTCAGATTCACATTCCCTTGTCTGGGGAAGACTGAATTTACCTTGTCCACCACTAGTTTGAGGGGAAGAGGGTAGTCCAAAGTAAATTACAAAACTCATCATAACACTTCACTTAGAATATACTGAACTTAATGATAATATCTACCATAGACTTATCCTGTGAGACTTTCCTAAAACTTCCACAAGCTCCATTATTTTCCTCTTCATGTTACTAAAAGAGATTTTAGCAATTAAAAATGACAGCGCTGAGTCTTTTTCTTCCAAAACACAACAAAGAAAGAAAAACATCGTTGACACAAGAACGCCAGAGGTCAATTGACAGTGTTTTCAGTGTTTAACCACATGAATACATCGCCACATACATATGCTTTATTTGGTTGAATGAGCCTTCACAATGCTGCTGGGTTCCCACAAGCCACAATAGATTAATTAAATTCATTTCATTTCTTAATTAGCTCCATTTTTCTCCCTGCCCCGATATAGTAAAATGTAAATGTCAAAAATTAAAGCGTTCAGATTAATCTCATGCTGTTCTGCATCGTTCACTAAAATGTTTTGGACAAACGTATTTTCATTAACAGAATGATAATCTCACTTTTACATATAAACACTTTTATATATTACACTTTAAACCACAAAACAAACAAGTGAGCAGTAAAAATGATTAAACTACTTTATTAACTCTTTCACACATGCACAATGCACACACAACACAGATATGAAAGTGTTCTGGGAATTCAAACTAATAACATGTTTAATATACACATTGAAACATACACAGATATTATAAACTGTGTATTAACTATGAGAAAAGAGAGGAAAAAGGAAAATGTGGGGCACAGTAAATTTGCTCCTTCAATTTAAATACTTTAAAAGTGTCAGGTGGATAGCAGCTCCCTCTTCTTGAATTACATCTTCAGTCGGTGTTTTCAGTTTTAAAAGGTTTTTTTCAAAGCGCTTAAAAGAAAAGGTCAGTACAGGGGTTGAAAATAAGTATACAGTTTTAGCTTTGATTTTGTCATTATTGGTGAAAATTGTCAACGTCCTTTTCTCTTAAAAAGATGTATCATCACTCACAAGCATCTGCAAGAGCAGAGGCGGAGAAGGGGGGTGGCTTCTGGGGCTCCAGCCCCAAATGTTTTCTCAAAAGGCTCAAATCTGTTAGACTTTTAAAATACATTCAACACTGTGTCATTTAGACAATAATTAGGCCCATGTTGTTTATCCTACTGTGCTTTTCCCTAAAGAATCTAAAATAATTGAGTTTTCCTCTTTTAGCCTAACTTGGTGTTGATGGGAAATTCTTGATTTGCAATTAGCAGCCCGCACTCATGTCACATCCATTTCAATGTAGCAGATTTGTCTGCTAAACATTCATCCAGTGAGCTCTACTCCAGCTTTGTATAACAAAAACAGGTGTGAAGATTAATTAATGCTGTTGACACCAAATTCCTATCCTATCTATGCTGCGTAACTTAAAAATCAGACAGTTTTTCCCTCCTTTTAGTTGGCAGAAGTGAAAATGATTCATCCTCAACATTTGTTGTGTTATGGTCACAGAATGATGAAAACAGTTGGAGAACAATTACATACAAAATAGGCTCTACAGGATGTTTTTTTTCCCAAATAATGTTTAGATTTTTAGGCATTCTGTTATGTTGAATGGTTTGCAAAATAGTGCATATAGCCGCCATAAATGAGGAAAAAACCTCCCTGGGGAGCATATTCCTTGGACGCCCCTTGGTTTGAGCTGTGCCCTAATGTTTACACTGTCTGGCTCCGCCCCTGTGCAAATAACTGCTACTAAGTGGTACTGAGGCACTCAGACTTTAGATGCTCTAAACATGATGTACATGGTGTACCTGTGTCTCCTATGTGATCAGCTTGTTCTCAATCTGGCCTCCTCAAATACTGCCGCTTTCTCAGTGATTTCGGCATCAGAGGTCGACATTGAGAGGCACCTTTTCCAGTGGTATGATATGCACCAGGCACGTCAGTTTTAGGGGCAGTGGGAAACAATCCATGCTGTCAAATACTGGGGCGATGGTCTCAAATTCAGTGTTACAACCATAAGGCCTTAAAAGTCATCACATAGTCTTACATTTTAATTTGTGAGGCCTTAACTACTACAAACATTTTATCTAATTTCATTTATCCTTTTTGTGAAAATAAGTGAAGCCTTTCTATGTAAAAGTTCATATTTCTAATGTTACTAATCTTTAAAAAACAATAATACTGTCATTTTACTTCATACTTGCACTTACCGGTTGGCAAAATGTAGACTGACTTAACTCACTCTAACAACCTACATAACACATCTTTCCTGCGATGCTTAAAGGCGCTGTATGTAAGAATGTGACCAAAACGGTTACAGCACTCAAATTCAAAATACTGCCGCGAGTTGTGTCCGCCCCCCCTCCCCTACAGATTCGAGGTTGCTGGACAGCGGCACGCTGGAGACTGATTTGTTTGCCCACGGGCGGCTGCCATGGCAGGGCCGCGTTGCTGCGTCCTTGATCTTCGGTTTTCCAGCGGACCGTATGAGCAAGTCCGGCTTCTCTGCTGCTAACGCTGCTGCCGGGATACAGCTGAGGAGGAGCCGGCTGCTAATGCTATGTACTGGGACGCTGCTAACGCTGCTGCCGGGATACAGCTGAGGAAGAGCCGGCTGCTAATGCTGTGTACCGGGACACTGCTAATGCTGCTTGCCGTGCTGCTGTAGCTCAGTCGTAACTGTAACTGATGCTGAGACTCTACTGACTGCGTGACTGGTAGACGGCGGTGGATGGCGCAACAGGCCAAAACACAAATTCAAAACATAAACATGATTTGCGGACTGTAAAAATTTTTTTTAAATGCGAATATTCTGGCTGTACTATTGGTGTCGGTGAGATCAGTATGTTATATGAACATTATTCCTTAGTCTCTGTGACATATTTTATGACTATTTGCTTTAGATTTCTTACATATAGCTCCTTTAAATAAGAGAAACATGATTTGTCCAAAAATCTGTCATAAATTTGGTTAAAAGGTGTCTTGATCGGGTCTTAAAACGCATTAAATTTAACTGTACCTGTAAAAAACTTTGGACTTTCACCTGGGAGGTCACTGTTCAGTTCCTGTGAGAATTTTAAGCCAAACCACGGTGTTTTTTCTCAAATTAATCACATGCTGTTGTTGCCTAAAC
>NW_026082525.1:0-6238 GCF_006386435.1 Epinephelus moara | reverse complement strand
TAGAAAGTAATTAAATATAGCTCCACCTCAACCTGCTACAACAGTAAAATGCTGCTTACACATTGTTGCATCAGTTTTAACAATCTTACACCATAACATGTATCACCTCTAAGTACATTGAGCTGATAATGGAGTATTTTGACAATGTGGCATTGATGCTTTTACTTATGTAAAAGATCTGAATATTCGTCCACAGCTGGGTGAGATACAGCTGTGTCTCATGTTTTAATGATCCATGCTTCTCAACGTGCATCACTCACTTTCCACTGTAGGATCCCTCAGCTGTGCGCATTACAGTTATAGCCCTTATCTTAACAGAGTGGAGATATGAAACAGTTGTAATCTCCTCGGGGACTGGTCTCTCTTTCTACGCTCTTGCCCAAGTATTCAGCGCAAACAACCATCATGTTGCTCCTCGGTCTGCTGTTTACTAATGATGTCTGTGTACGGCTGAGAGGAGAGCCCAATCTGATCGTGGCCATTAGAGAATAAGATGAGCATTAGGCTTCCTATCTTTCCTGAATATCAACAAATACAATTTGGATATGAAGGTAAATCCAACAGAGCAATCATATCGATTGCGGTATGATGTCTGTGGCTGATGAATTACGCCTTTATGCTCCCGTATGAGGATGAGAGGACAGGTCTACATTTAAATCAGCTCTCCTAAGTTTAAATAAACTTGTGTAGAAAGTTTTGAAATCATTAAGCAGTAACAGGAGTGACCTTTCTGTGTGTGAGAACAATTTAGATTTGTTTGTCAAGGTGCTGTTTCTGTACAGTGTGGCAGCGTTAGATGCATATTAACAGCAGCTTGCGGACAGATTCTCTCATTTTCCACATTATTCTGTCACCTTTAATTGTATTAACTTTTTTACCCCCGAAGCAGAGGGAGAGCAGAGTTTCTAGGGCAACAATCAGTGTAATTGTCCTAAGTCTGACACATGCAATCTGCTAAAAGCCCCGAAGCCCAAAGGCCCAGGTGTGCCCAGGGATTACAACGGTGGAGGACAGGTGAAGTCAATGCACAGTGACAGGGACACACACATACGTACATTCTGTCTTACTCTCAAACACACACACAGAACAGGTCTGAACCTATAGCCTGCACACATACACAGATACACTAACAATTTAAGGCATAACCATTCTGTCTGCACACGTTCACATGTCATCTCACACAGCTGAATACTGGACAGTTAAGGCTCACAGGACCTTCTAAGGGTCAGGGTTTCTCAAAAATAAATTAAAATAAAATAAAAACTATCTCCCTAACCGAGAATGTTTTTCACTGGTATTTTTTTTTATCAATTTAATTTAATTTAATTTAATTTAATTTAATTTAATTTAATTTAATTTAATTCTATTTAATTCTATTTAATTTTATTTTTTAGGAAAGTACTTCCAGTGAAAGCTGATCATATTTAGATATGTAAATTAGATCACTGGTGGTAGAAGTATTCAGTTCCTTTACTGAAATAAAATTAAAAATTCCATTGAGTGAAAAAAAGAAAATACAACACATAGTTTTCAATTCAAAATCCTATCTATAGTGAAGGTAGAAAAGTCTTGTCATGCAGCAAAGTTTTCTTTAAAGTGTCTCAAATAAAAGTACTCATTATGCATTTCTAATGTTATTATATATTATATCACTGGATTATTGTCACTGATGCATTAATGTGTAAACAGCATCATGTTTCAGGGGATCAAGGTGGAGCAAATTCAGTTGTCTTTCCCTGTTTGGGTCTGCTTTTCGTTTTGTTTTCTCAGTGCCTCAGCTGTATGTGTGTGATCCTGATGTTTTCTTTTGATACTATGGAAGCTGACAGTTTACAGGAAGGAAGGAGAGACCATAGTGAAAGAGCAGCAGCTACTATGGCTGAAGCTATGGCTGAAAATCCCTAAGAAGCATTAAAGAAAAGTTTTTGGAGTGGATGCTCCAGATTAAAAAGAAAGTCAGCATTCAGAGGACGGATTAGAGTCAAAAAGAGACTTGAGGAGAGCGCTCCTGGGGGTGAGGGAGATGCGGCGAGCTCAACTGTAGGCGTACGTCATGAGTGCACATCAACAGTGTTTGTGTTATTACTCTCACTGCCAGGGGGAGGAGACAAAAGTTATACACTCCAGCTTTAATATAGCTACCATATTAATGTACTGGAGTGAAAATTATAACACTTAGCTCAAAAATACACTGAGGTACAGAACTTGAGTAACTTCCACCACTGATCCAGAATAAGAGGAACATTGGGTCTAGAAACAAAATGTTGTTGTTGAGTTTCAAATATAATTTTTCAATACTTTGAGAAGCACAATGGAAATTTCATTCACCTCATCAGCAGCTGGTTGGAGGAAGATTTTCTTGAGCCTTGGACCATGAAACTGAAATTTTCTGTATGGCTGAAGGAAATATTGAGATAGTTTGCTAACACTTTGTATGATGGCCATGTAAAGCACACTAAACATACTTATAACGCGTTATAATCTGCTGATGCCTCTGTAGGATTATAGTTATAAGCACTCATACATATTTTTAATGCTTTATAACAATGTTCATTCATTTTCGATAACCGCCTATCCTGTTAGGGGTCGCAGGGGTGCTGGAGCCTATCCCAGGTGACATTAGGCGAGAGGTGGCGTACACCCTGGACAGGTCACCAGACTATCACAGGGCTGACACATAGAGACAGACAACCATTCACACTCACATTCACACCTACATACAATTTAGAGTCACCAATTAACCTGCATGTCTTTGGACTGTGGGAGGAAGCTGGAGTACCCAGAGAAAACCCACACTGAGTTCGCACAAGGAACCCTTTTGCTGTAAGGTAGCAATGCTAACCACTGCACCACCGTGCATTACAAAGTATTTAATAATGGCTTATAAGGTCAAGTATCATAATACTTCATAATTACTGGTAACTCACTGACTTTTTTTTTTGCAATGATCATTGTGTATTATAATTCTCATAGTTGTAATACATTATAGTAATTTAATAATGCATTTTAATCACTGTCATAATGAATTATAATGTGATTATAAGTTACTGTAAGTTGTCACTGGGTGCTTTAAGTGAAGTACTGAAATTCCTGAAGTAGACACAGTGTCTTTACCTCAGGAATTTCAATACTAGGCTATAAAGTGACTATCAGACAGATGTGATATGTTCCAAGCTGGTTTTAAGTCACTACAAGTGGTCATTGTTTGCTTTAAATAAAGAGAAAAAACTTACTCTAAACACTAAACTGACTCGGATTATAGATAATACCTGAAACAATTTTACTTTACGTGTCCTTGAGTTGATGTTAAAACTTGCTTAGTCTCCTTTAAAGCATTGGTTCCCAACTGGTTCAGCCACAGGGTCCAGATTTCTTCTTAGTCATTGGTTCAAGGTCCATACAGTTTAATATATTAAGCATCACATTTGGCCATGTCTAATTAGTCACTAATTCTACAACAGGAAATAGCACTTCAAAATAAAAGCTCTATGCCAGAAATTCACTACATAATTTTTTTTTTTTTTTAAATGTGTTTTTATTTTTTTTAAACTTGACACATTTGCGAGTCACTTGCGGTCCATTCAGAATGGACCCATGACCCACCAGTTGGGAACCACTGCTATTAAAGAATATTTCACTTTCGTAGAACTTGTCAAAAATAAGCAGTCTTACCTCTATCTAAAGCAAGGGTGTCAGACATATGGCTAGCAGGCCAGATGCGGCAAGCCAAAGGGTCCAATCTTGCCCACTGGATGACTTTGCACACCTAATACTGATGCACTTGTGAAGGCTAAGAGGTGTCAGGTTTCAGGAGCAAATTAAACAGTAAATACCCATCTTTATGTAAAATGCTGCTTCAGAGGCTTTTCATCCTGAAAAGTTCTCAATGAATACTTATTGTGCTCATATTTTAAGATGTTAAACATTGTGCAAAATATCATTAATCAGCAGCTTCAGTACAAAAGAATCTGTGTCAGATTTAAATCCTAAAACAGTATTGGTTGTACTCTATTGCTAAGGTACTGCTGAAGCTTCTGATTTGTACATGGTTTGTAAGGCATCGAATAAATTCACCTGCTTCCTCTGTAGCTTCCACTTTAGTTTGATGTGGTGATGCCAGCATTACTACACAGGAGTGAAAATGTATGGAAAAGTGCACATGTAATGACAGTAAGCAGTAGGCTGACTGAATGTGAAAAAACTGAGACATTATTGTGGAAATTGCTCTTATTTTTCTTAAGACACCTCGGGCTGCTCATCATCTGTTTAGTAAATGGATTAATGCTTTCAGAATATGCTCCTCTGTACTAAAATAGGGCAGCTGTGGCTCTGAGGTAGAGCAGGTCGTCCACCAATTGGAGGATTGGTGGCTCAATCCACGGCTCCTCCAGCCCACGTGTCGAAGCATCCTTGGGCTAGGTACCGAACCCCAAATTGCTCCTGATGGCTGTTCCATCGGTGTGTGAGTGTGAATGAATGGTTACTGAGTAGCAGGTGGCACCATGTATGGAAGCCTCAGCAGACAGTGTATGAATGTGTGTGTGAATGGGTGAATATGACAGGTAGTGTTAAAGCGCTTTGAGTGGTTGTAAGACTAGAAAAGCTCTATACAAGTGCAGTCCATTTAACATTTAAAAGAAAGGGCAACATTTGGAGGTGTTGTTTATAGGTTTATAGGTCCAGTCCACTTGAGCTAGCGATAACCACTGTCCCCGTGATCCGCAGTGAACACCACCATTTCTCCCTGGTGTCAGGTTCCTCATTCACTTCCATTCATTCTGGGTACCAATAGTAAATGTAATACTCCTGAATTATAGGCAAACAATACAGCATATTATCCTGTGTAATATATTGTTCTGAGTCAAAGGTGCTTGCTTTTTGTTTGTTTTGCTTTTTAGATAATATTGCTATCTTCAAATAAGTATTAGAATACTTGACCTTATAAATCATTATAAAATGCTCTGTAGTGTGATAGTTACATGTAATTATGGGGGAAAAATATGTAATTAAATTACAGTCACTACTCAAAATGTTGGTGATTACAAAGGGGTTACACTGAATATATTAATTTTGGTTAATAGGTTATATGTAGATTATGACATCCTTTATTTTTCATCATTTATTGAAGAACTATTATTAAAAAAAGTGTGACAACAATCAGTGTTGGTCGCTGTTGTTAGGTTTACACTGCCTGATTTGAATTTATATTTTGGGACTTTTCAGCTTTATTGCCCAGTTTAAAACTTTTGTTGAAAAAGTAATCAAATGTAATTAGTAATCTGTAACCTATTACATTTCAAAAGCAACCTTCTTATTATTGAATTAAGTTTATTGTTATGAACGTTATTAATATTTATGACATAACTATAATTATATACTATGTGTTATACTATAATCAGATTATAACACAATATAAGTATATTTATAATGTATTATAGACTTGGGAATCATAGAAAGTGTCACCAAGTTATTTCTGTGTGTGATTTGGATGACCTGAAACTTTAAAACACACCCACGAAAAATGTCAGAGGACACCACTCTGAAAAACTGCGAGAGAAATCCATGAACATCCCCCCGAAGCTAAACTCTAATGATGGGTATTATTCATTTCTCCACAGATGATGTTTTCTTGGTCAGCAGAAAGCCTTGCAGATTGGCTGCTTTATTTTGCTTTATTCACTGCTACCAAAATCTATTAAACAAGTCCTCCTCTGGCCTGCAAGAAATAATTAGTCTACTGGATAGGTCAACTTAATCATTCCTGAAAATAATATTCAATTATCTCCACAGCAACTTCTAGAGCATGTCTCCTATTTTTAGACCCCCTGTGTTTTACAGAGATAGGAAGTTTGATCCTTTTTTATGTCAAGCCTGCAACACAAAGCAACGGAGAGTCAGCGGTGCTAAACAGTCCTCGGCGGATAACCTATTATGCCTTAATAATAGCCCTAGCTTTCTCATTGTCTCTCCCTCTGTATGGTGCGCCGCATATGAGCTCCATCCTACTCGATTATGGCTCTCCTTTCCCACAGCTTTCCTCTCCAGTTTTCCATTGGGTGCCCTTGACTTATATCTTCAATTAGTCTTAGCAAAGGGCAGAACAAAATAATAACTTAAGGCAAGTTCAACATTGTCATCAGCTCAGTTAATAATTGGGTATACATGTTGGAAGGAAGGAAGAGAGGGCAAACTGTCGAGAGCTTGTAAACCGTTAACATCCTGCATGACCTCATCAAGG
>NW_026082524.1:0-2311 GCF_006386435.1 Epinephelus moara | reverse complement strand
TAAAATGACTGGAGACTGCGTAATGTATATTAATGAGCTTGTACTTTTAGAGTAGTTTCGCTGTGCATGCTGTAATACTTCATAGGGAGAAAACACAGTAGCGCGCCTCTGTGTCGGGTAATTAAACTGAGATTGTGATCTGTTGATTTTCTACATGCACGTGCAGAGTAGTCAGGCTCTCTGAATCAGAGTGGGGCCACCTGTCAGGAGCCTATCACAGGTGGAGGTGAGAGGTTATGGCAAAGACCTTTCACAGGCATGTGTTAGCGTGGGGTCTTAGTGAAGCAGAATCATGAAGGTATTATAATATTGAGCACTGGAGCCTGGGACAAGGGGTTAACAGAGGGCTGTGACCTCTGAGCTGCTGATTTGCACTGGATAAATTGCATTGTTGCGTGTTAATTTTATGAGGGCATCAGTGTGAGCTATCATAACAGAAACCTCAACATGAATACTGAATGTTATTAACTAGCCTCAGTATGCTGTAGGGTTGATAAAGCCGCGGTGTCTGGCATAAATTAAGCGTATTTGCAGAGAAGCTGCACACACAGACTCTCATTTTATTCACATCAATCATTTGCTGTTTGCTTTTTGGTCTGGTGCTAGCATGTTAACTATTCAACACTCCCAGTCTTATTGTTGTGCATATTATGCAGTTCTTAATAACAGACTAGTGTTGTATGTCTCACACGGTTTCTTTAATCTGGTCAGCCATCCAAACTCTCACCTATGTGTTCTCTCCAGCACATCCTCTCTCTCTGTCTTTCTTTCTCTCTCTTTCTCTCTCTCTCTCTCTCTCTCTCTCTCTCTCTCTCTCTCTCTCACTCTCTCACACACACACACACACACACACACACACACGCACTTAAATCTGGTTCTTTGTTGTCGTGGAAAATTGTTGTTGAAAGTTGTGAAGTCAGTCATGCTGAATAGATTGTAAATTGTGGGAAAGATATAAACACCTTTATGTTTGCAGCCTGCCTTTGTGCTTCACAAATGACCCCGGTGACTGCAGCCATATGAGGGTCAAGCAGTTCTTTTCTTATGGTTTTAAGCACAGTGTTGCTATTCAAGGCCTCCACTGTTGCTGCTCTGTGGACCATCAGTATTAGGAAGGCTGAACCAAGAAACTTTCTGTTATCTTCTCAGGGAAGATATAGAAACTTTAGGTTTGTTACTGTTGCAACACCTGCATACTTTGAGCACTATAAGCTTGCTATTTAAAGATGCTGTAATCAATATTTTTGTATTGCCATTTCACCAAATGACCATGTGTAATGTGTAAGGGGTTGTTAACAACGGTCCCTGCAAGCCACTGAGAATTAAACAAGAAGCAGCAACAGAACAGCTGGGACACCAAAACATGCAGGTCACACATTTATATAAAGGTAAGCTAGTGTAACATTATCACATGGTGTGGATTCTTTCTAATGTTATTTTTAGTTTGCTATCTTTTGTGTTGCTATTGAAAAGACGGAATAACATTTCAGTTTCAAGGATTTCGGCGAATGTCAATTGTCAACCATCGAAATCTGAGCAGCATAGCTCCGAATCAGTCTTTATTAAACAAGGATCATGCCAAAAACATTAATCTCAAAATGAGAAGAGATGATTTATGCCAGATTTAGCTATTAGCCAATTTCAATTGACAGTCCCTGCACTCCAGCTTCTGAGTCGCTGCTCGTCAGTGGGGTGCACAGGTACCTGCAAATATGCTCGGTGAGCAGGACCCATGTAGAGAGAGTCGTTGGAAATGACAACTGGATTTACTGAGGGGTGTCAGTCTGTTGTGTCACTGCAAAGCAGAGTTGATATGGACACTGTGTGTATGAACTATAGACTGTATACAAAGATGGATGACACATCTCAACATATTCTCAGAATGGTTTGTGTGATATGATACAAAAAATGCATGCGCAACAGTTCGTATGATTTCCTATGAATTAGCAGTCCACGAAATATGTTTTGTCCTTAATGCACAATTACATAATTAACATTAAGTTGCTGTGGTTATAATGACTTTAGTTGTTGTTTTTATCGCAGACATGTGCTAGGATGTTACATACTAACACATATTTCGACACTTCTGAGAAAGGCGGAAGTTTCCGCCCAAACAGGTCAAGGTACGTAACATCCTAACACGTCTGAGATAAAAGAACAAGTCATTATCAGAAACTGAAGACATAATTAACACTGTTATGTTTATGGAACGAAACATGATGAGGACATACCTTAAAATGACTCAAAGTTCACTCAAAGTTCACACTGTTTCGAAAACGCAACTCCAGGGGAAAGTCCCGGGCTAAAGTCT
>NW_026082523.1:0-3181 GCF_006386435.1 Epinephelus moara | reverse complement strand
TGACTTTTTTTGCAATTTTGAACAACATACTATACTGTGACTTTTTTTGCAATTTTGAACGACATACTATACTATGACTTTTGTTTTGCAATTTTGAAGGACATACTATACTATGAGGTTTTTATGCAATTTTGAATGATGTACTATACTATGAGGTTTTTATGCAATTTTGAAGGACATACTATAGTATGACGTTTTTATGCAACTTTGAAGGACATACTATACTGTGACTTTTTTTTTGCAATTTTGAAGGACATACTATACTATGACTTTTTTTTGCAATTTTGAATAACATACTATACTATGACGTTTTTATGCAATTTTGAACAACATACTATACTATGATGCTTTTATGCAATTTTGAATGACATACTATACTATGAGGTTGATATGTAATTTTGAACGACATACTATACTATGACGTTTTTATGCAATTTTGAATGACATACTATACTATGACTTTTTTTTGCAATTTTGAATAACATACTATAGTATGATGTTTTTATGCAATTTTGAATGACATAGTATACTGTGACTTTTTTTGCAATTTTGAAGGACATACTATACTATGACTTTTTTTTGCAATTTTGAAGGCCATACTATACTATGACTTTTTTTGCAATTTTGAATAACATACTATACTATGAAGTTTTTATGCAATTTTGAAGGACATACTATACTATGACTTTTTTTGCAATTTTGAAGGACAGACTATACTATGACGTTTTATGCAATTTTGAACAACATACTATAGTATGATATTTTTTTGCAATTTTGAATGACATAGTATACTATGAATTTTCTTTGCAATTTTGAACAACATACTATAGTATGATGTTTTTATGCAATTTTGAACGACATACTATACTATGAATTTTTTTTTTGGCAATTTTGAAGGACATACTATACTATGACTTTTTTTTTGCAATTTTGAACGACATACTATACTATGAGGTTTTTATGCAATTTTGAATGACATACTATACTATGAGGTTTATATGCAATTTTGAACGACATACTATAGTATGACGTTTTTATGCAATTTTGAAGGACATACTATACTGTGACTTTTTTTGCAATTTTGAACGACATACTATACTATGACTTTTTTGGCAATTTTGAATGACGTACTATACTATGACTTTTTTGGCAATTTTGAATGACGTACTATACTATGACTTTTTTTGCAATTTTGAAGGACATACTATACTGTGAGTTTTTTTTGCAATTTTGAAAGACATACTATACTGTGACTTTTTTGGCAATTTTGAAGGACATACTATACTATGACTTTTTTTTTGCAATTTTGAACGACATACTATACCATGACTTTTTTTGCAATTTTGAATTACATACTATACCACGATGTTTTTATGCCATTTTCAATGACATACTACACTATGACGTTGTTATGTCATGCAGTAGGCATGGGAACTACTGGAACTTTGAGAGTGGTGCCACTCAGGTTATTACGGCCCTGCATGACTGACACTGTAATGTAAGTATGTAGCTTACCTGGAACAACTGGGCCTGTTGGTGTTTCAGTCACAGGCCTAGCTTTTACTCTCTTCTCTGCTGTCCTGTCCTCCTGCTGGGGAGGTGGCAGAATGTAGATCCCCCCACGGGGTGTCTCAGTTTTATAAAGAGAGGGACCTGCATCCTGTTGACCTGATTTAAAACATGAGCAGTGTCATTATAGATGCATTAGAAACATCTTCATATAAAAAAGGTTGTTCTCACACAGTAAGCAGGGTTGCCATTACTGAGCTACTGACATGTTAAGTTACTTAAAGCTGCTTTAAAATGATAGGACTCTTCAAGTAGGCTACATTTTACAGTGATGAAAAGTCATAATTTTAAACTCTAATATTCAGTGAAAAAAGTGAAGACATGCCTTTATTCGCTCTGAGCTTTGAGCGTTTCCCCTTTTTCTCCACCTCCTCCTTTTTAACCATCAGTTCCTCCAGTTCCCTCTGGATGGCCTCCAGCTCACACAGTCGGTCACTGTCCTCAGAGGTCACTGACGACACAGCATGGGAGAGCAAGTTTACATCGCTGAAACAGACCTATACCATGCTGTACCTGTTACCCCTTTTTAACCATCAGAATGTAGCCGAGAGGTGTTAGGCAAGTCAATATACAACTGAAAAATGAATAATACTTTTAGTTAACTAAAATGAAATAGCCTATGAATAATAAATACTGTTCTTCTTCTTCTGTTTATCTGCCTTCCTTTGACTCAATATGTTTTTTTATCCCTGGTTTTTGTTTCTCTTAGGTCTTAGCTCACTTTTGATATTTTATTTTATGTTGTCCCTATTATATATGCAATATTTCCCATTTTCCTGATAATGATGATATGACCATGAGATGGAGCAGCATACTTGACTCCACAGTTCTTAATGTGAACATTTAAATTAATAATAAAAAAATAAATCAAGGATCTACTTTTTGGTTTGTTTTGTTTTTTTGGGAGGAAGAAGAAGAAGAAGTAGAAGAAGAAAAATATCAATGGTAAATAGGAGAAGTGTCGGACCCAGCACATTCAGCACCCTACACAAACTTCCGCTTGCACTCCAGATGGCCTTTTCCCCCGTCATTTTTTCTTAAGGCTCATTTATACTCCCTTTACATAAAAAATAAATAAATAATATGTCCATTTCAAATGCTGTAAACATCACTGCCCTCATACTTCAATAAATATTTTCTTTTTTGTTTTTGTTATTTTTGTTTGATCAAGTGGCGAAACTATACATACTGGGCGATGTACTCTTTTCCCAGGTGTATGGAGCACTTTGCCTACCCTGCTGCCCCAACCCGGCCTCGGATAAGCAATTGAAAATGGAGGATAGTAAAATGGAACAAGGCGATACAATCTGGTAGCTGGTTCAAAATCTGTCAAGACTGACAAGCTGAGCACATCTACAAGTCCAGGAAGCAGTCATGACTTTTAAACATAAAAGTGGCAGTAAGAAAGGATGAGAGAAATGAATGGGTGGGAATAGTAGCAAAGCTCCCTAAATCATATTCATCTGGCTTTTTTATTAACAGTTTCCAGTGGTGTGTGGGCCCTTTAAATAGTAACTAGGATGCATTGGGCCCATCACTGGATGGTACTAGAGGGCAAAGTCAAAAGTTTTAGACAAGATACTGGGCGATGGTGGAGGAGATCCTTATGATG
>NW_026082522.1:1177-2000 GCF_006386435.1 Epinephelus moara | reverse complement strand
TACTTTTTTCTTGAATCCTCTTCCTCTTTTCTCCCTCCTCCTCCTCCTCCTCCTTTCTGCTTGTTGTGGCGTCACTCCTCTTCACCTCCTTCTTTTTCCTCTGCGTTGTTTTTGACTCTTTTCGTTGCACCTCTTTTTGTTGACCCTCTCCTTTACGTTCTCCTTTTATTTCTCCTTCTTTCTTGTCTTCTGTCTTGGTTTACTGTCTGGTTCCTCCTCCTGTGTGTGTCTGTGGTATCAGTGTGAAGCAGAGAGACGTTGAGTGTGTCATCTGTGTTTCCTGCCTTCACTCTGTTGCAACATGTAATGCAGAACTTAGCATGTGAACGTGAACCTCCTCCGTCACCACCGCTCCTCCTTCCTCCATCTCATACTTTGACACTTTTATTTAAATCCAACCTCCTGTCCACTCTGTGGTGACTTTACTCTGTCTTTATTCTTCTACTTTGTTTCTCCTCACCACCTGCTCCTCCATGAGCTGATACCATAGACTGATACATGCAAACATCA
The DNA here is from genome assembly GCF_006386435.1 of Epinephelus moara. Classification (NCBI taxonomy): domain Eukaryota; kingdom Metazoa; phylum Chordata; class Actinopteri; order Perciformes; family Serranidae; genus Epinephelus; species Epinephelus moara. The sequence continues at coordinate 1,490 of NW_026082522.1, read as the reverse complement.
CCTGGTGTCACATGCACGCCTCCTGGTGGCTGATTGTGTTCATTGCAGTAACCTTCACTTTGATATTTTTGACATTTCTAAGAACGTCTCATCAACATGCTTCTGATGTCTCTGAAACACTGACACTCACATCAGATCCTGATGAACGAATGACTAAAGTGTAAAATCTTCACTGATGAACACTTTATAATTAGTTGAGAACAAAATGACGCAACAACCAAAATCATCGACCCACTGAGGGCTGGATTCAAAATCAAAGTCAAACATTGAACTCACAGGCTGATCCTGTATGACCTCCTGACAACGTCTGAGC
>NW_026082522.1:0-1117 GCF_006386435.1 Epinephelus moara | reverse complement strand
GTCTGTCTCTCTGTCTGTAGGAGACACCTACACCTGTCTGTCTGTCTGTCTGTAGGAGACACCTACACCTGTCTGTCTGTCTCTCTGTCTGTAGGAGACACCTACACCTGTCTGTCTGTAGGAGACACCTACACCTGTCTGTCTGTCTGTCTGTCTGTCTGTCTGTAGGAGACAACTACACCTGTCTGTCTGTCTGTCTGTCTGTCTAAATGTTTTAGGTAATACAGAACACAGAACACAGATACATGGAACTGTGATTTGGTTTCATCTTTAGTTTCAGATATTTTGATTGATTGATTGATTGATTGATTGATTACCTGTCCCTCTCCTCAGGCTGGCTCCTCTGTATCTCAGCGCTAAGGTCCTCTGGGTTCTGATTGGGTTCTCGTGTCTCGGCGTGTTCCTCGCCTTCTGCAGAGTCTACCTGGACGTGGACCTGCTGCAGGCACTCTGCTCTGCCCTCGGTGTCGTCTGAAAGGAAACTGTGGTTCTCTGAGGTGTGAACTCTCAGGGGTCAAAGGTCAGACATCAGGAGGAAATTCAACTCTTTTTTTAATTTGTGATAATAAAAACATATTAAACTCTTCACAGGAAATTTATTGTGTTTCTCCTCAATAATGAATAATAATGATAAATATTTGTTTCTCTGCTGGACGTTTGGTTAGTTTATTATGTTCCTTTAATAAAGTCGTTCATTCACTCATGTGATCGTCATGTGACGCTTCAAACTGTAAACAAAACTCTAAAATGTACATTACATTCAATTTTTTGTAACTTAAGTCCTACAGGTTGTTAAAGAAGAGTCTTGCAGCTGTTCTGAAGAACAGCACAAAGAGAAAACACACTGCACAGTATAAAGCTACAGCTTCACTTGTCACCACAAGGTGGCAGCAAAACATGGTGATAAACACTGAAGGGAATATTTTACTTTTTACTGCACTCAGGACAGGATGGCCCTCCAACAATGTGTTGGGTGGAGACTGGGCCCTTATGAGTGATTGTTACCTTGGAAATCTGTTCAAAGAAGAAGTCTCACTAAATTAAAAACCATTTACCATATACGCCCTTAAAATAGATGAACCCATCTCTGCCTTGTTTATTTTTTCTTTATTTGTAA
>NW_026082521.1:0-17535 GCF_006386435.1 Epinephelus moara | reverse complement strand
GACACTTTCATCCAAAGCAACTTTGAATTGCTTTTGTAGTGAATTCACAATTGCATCTATTGTCTAAAACAAGTGACAGACAACATAATCTTGTGCTGAAGGCAACATGAAGAATAGCAAAATAAAAATAGATGAGGGGTAAAAATACAAGTGGGATGATCATGGTAGTCAGCCTATATCCAAAGACCTCAAATCCAGATTCTGTAATCCTGATCTTGTGGTATCTGGATCAGAATGATCCTATCTGACAATTCTTTGAAAAACCAGGACCAAATCTACAAGATCAATTTGATCTGGGATAACAAAAAAGAGGACTACAAAATCCGGATCATTCTGATCCCAGGGCCCAGTATTTCAAAATTATCTCATAGGATTATCCTGGCCGGATTAGATTAAATCCTGATCTGATCTGAAAACTGGATATTTCAACACAGACCAAGAGGATCCTGATCCTGAGGATCAGGATTCAGATCTGGTAATCCAATCCTCCCTTTAATCCAGATAAAGGCTGCATTTGGGTATTTCAAAAGCTGAGGCAGAGATCTGGATCAATTTGATACCAAATTTCAGGATTATTTGGATCCCACCTCAGAGGTGGATTTGACAAAGCCTCAGCTCCACTTCTCCTAGATATTGTTACTCAAGATGTTCATTACACTTAATCTAAATTAGTGTTTTAGTTGTAAGTAATTTCAAGCATAGACAAATAGTGTTTGGCCATACTTCTGAACGCTAAATATTTACCTCTGTTACTATGATTGTTGTTTTTTTTAAAGACTGATTACCTTATTGATCATCTAGGCCTACATTTTGTTCTATTTTATTTATGTTCGAAATAAAAATTAAAAAAAAAAAAAAAACTGCTGTAAATAAGAGTAACAAATACAGACCTATTTCTCAACGTCTAGTTTCACCTAACATTGTAACTTGTTTGTACCAAAACATCCAACATATATTTGTGGTCAGACAAAGGCAAGGAAATGCAATGCAAAGCAAATTTATTTGTATAGCACATTCTTTTCTTTACATAGAGTGCAAGAAACAACACAGGGATTAACATAATAAGCACATGGACAACAACTCAGTCCTCTGACACTTCTGAATGAACCGCATAATTCATACTAGTATTGTGTATTTTTCCTATACTGCAGCAGTCTGCTCTGCACACATGTAAAACATTTTTTTTAAAAAGTCCGCTGTGTTGGCAATAATATAACGTTAAACTCTGAACAGGCTGGTGTTAAAGAGTTCATGTATGACGTACTTCAGATTAATTCCCTTTTAAATTAAGCCATAGACCGCAAAATACACCAACAAAGCCAGCTACCTCGCTAGCCTGCCAGCTAACGTTACTTAACATGCAAGTCAATGGAGCCGCGTTAGCTATCGTTAGCATGACCTCAGCTCAATTACAGATCGGTACGCCCACGTTTTAAGTAGGTGACAATTCATATAGCTGGCTCACATCAGATGGTGGGTGGCCTTCGTATGGTCTTAAAAACGCTACACATTAGGCAACGGTAAATTTAAATTTTGATGGGAAAGCTGTGCTACCAACTGCTCCTTCTTCTTCTTCTTCTGTTAAATTTCCGGCAGACTCGGCACGGTTAAGTGCATTGCTGCCTCACACTGGAGTCTATTCGTCATTGCAGCTTCAGGCACTATTCCCTATATTTTACCATACAGGTTTGTTGTTAAAAGGAAGTGAACTACTTCCCTAGCGCCCTCCCTTTCACCCAGTCCAGTACCCAACACAGTTGCAAGTGAAAATCTTTTAATTCCCACCTTTTCTAGCTTTAGAAATAGAGTCCTTCTCTGCTCAGCATATGCTGGGCAGTGCATCATGACATGGAGCACTGATTCTGAGACTCCACAGTGTTCACACTTGCCATCTGTGTGTTTCCCCACCAATATCAACCCACTCGCAAGAGCACAGTGCCCCAGCCTAAGCCTTGTCAGCTTGATGTCATCTACTCGTGGCATGCTCACTCTCTTGCTAGATTGCACTGATGGTTGGATGCTGAACAGTTTTCTCCCCCTACTGTCTCGCTCCCACTCCTGCTGCCATTGCCGATGGAGTCTTTCATAAATAATGCTACGGCACTCCATTTTCCCTAACGCCACCCTAACATCCACCTCATTCCTACCCAAACTTTCCTTGGCCGCCCTGTCTGCCATCTCATTTCCCTCTACACCTACATGTGCTGGCACCCACATGAACCCCACACTACAACCCCTCCTCTCTAGTCGAGACACCACCATCAAGATTTCCCCAACTACATCCAGTCTAGCTCTGCCCCCCTCCGCTCCCTCCAGTGCCAACAAGGCCGAAAGTGAGTCTGTACATAAAACCACCTGTTCAAACTCCCCTTCCTCCACCCACCACAATGCCCACAGTAATGCTGTCAATTCTGCTGTGAATATTGAGATCCCGTCAGACAGCCTTCTACTTTGGCAGATGCGGACATGGGGAATATACATTCCAAAACCCACTTTCCTACTTTCTGGGTCTCTTGAACCATCTGTGTAGATTTTAATATAATTACCCCACCTACTTCTAAGATGCCTCTCTACCCCTTCCACCACATTTCCTATTTCCCCCTTCCGCATTAGGTCCCTCACTGCCATGTCCACATCTGCCTCTGCCCATAACCACCTTGGAACAGGTGGCCAGCTACACTCATTTCCTTGAACCTCCGCTCCTCTGTGTATTTCCTAACAGACTCTATCTGACTGCCCCTATCAATCCTTCTCTGCCCATTCTCAAACTTGATGGGAGAGCTGTTGAAAATCCCTTCAATTTAGCCCAGTAATTGAGTGCTAACTTTTCACGCCGCAGCCTCTGGGGCCTCCCCTGCTTCCACCAGCAGCGCAGGGATTGGCGTTGTCCGGAATGCCCCAGTGCAAAGCCTCAGAGCTCTGGCCTGAATGACATCCAGCTTAGCCAGAGTAGTTTTGGCTGCTGACCCATATGCCAGACACCCATAATCAAAGATAGATCTTATCAGAGCCTTATAGATCATTAACATTTCACTCCTATTCGCCCCCCAGGAACAGCCAGTCAAGCACCTCATAATACTGACAACCTTCGCACATCTACTGACCATTTTTTCCACATGTACTCCATATGTCAATCTTTCATCCATCCAGACACCTAAAAACTTAAAAAAATTAACTTTTTCCAATGGTGCCCCATACAACATTAGCCCCTGGCAGCCTATGTTCTTCTTTCTTCCAAAGGTTACATAGTTAGATTTAGCCACTGACATCCTAAACCCCCACTTATCAGCCCACCCCTGCACCCTATCCAAGACTCTCTGCATTTCTTTCATCAGATATTCCAAATTCCGCCCTCTCTTCCAGATTGCTCCGTCATCCGCAAAAAGGGATCTACCAAAGCCTTCACCTACTTCATCAAACATATCATTGACCATTATATTGAACAAGACTGGACTGATAACACTTCCTGCGGGGTCCCATTATCCACAGCTACAGTACTAGAAAAGCTCTCTCCCACTTTCACCTGAATAGTACGACCTACCAGAAACTCCCTGATCCAATTCAGCATCCTGCCCCGAACCCCTGCATCATACAACTTAATCACCAGTCCCTCCTTCCATAACATGTCATATGCCCTCTCTATATCTAAAAATACAGCAACCACCACCTCTTTGTTCACCAGTGCCTTCTTAATATCTCTGTCTAATACCAGGACAGCATCCATGGTTCCCCGACCCAGCCTAAAACCACTTTGATATGGGGAAAAGTACCCTCTCCACTCTAAACAGTGCACTATCCGATCAGTAATCATTCTCTCCATTATCTTATATACAACTGCTGGCTTCCTTCCCGGGCTTCAATATTGGAATGACCACTGCATGCTTCCACTCTACTGGAACTCCTTCCTCCCATACTGTGTTTATTAAGACTAACAATTCATCTAATGCATCATCATCCATTTGCTTAAACACCTCATACCCTAAACCATCTCTCCCTGGGGTGGTGTTTCGCCCTCGCCCTATTGCACGCTTCAACTCTTGCATAGAAAAGAATACATTTACCACATCACTATTATCTATATTTACCCCCAACTTATATCCTTCCTGCTCAAGCATCTGCTCTCTCCTCAACTGTCCTTCCCTTCCCACATTGCTAGCACTGTGCACTCTCTGATAGGTCCTGACTAACAGGTCAGCCTTCTCCTTATTGCTCACACTTTCTTCACTCCCTTCTACCAACACAGGCATTGACTTTCCTCTGTTATTCCCAGCCATTTTATGAATCATGCCCCAGACTTGCCCTACAGTTGTATCTGCACCTATAGTGCCACAAAACTTACGCCAACTATCCCTCTTAGCCTCTTTGATAACCTTTCTGGCCTTTGCTCTCAGCCTCTTGTACTCAATAACATGGGTCTCATCTGGGCTTCTCCTAAGCTGCCTATACGCTATATTGCGGGCCCTCACTGCCTCATTACAAGCCTTGTTCCACCACGGCACTATCTTCCTCTTTTTCCTACCCTCCTTCACTGGCACTGCCTTCCTAACTGCTTCTATCACTACAGAGCAGAATGACCTATTCCATTCCTCTACACTTTGTTCACTCATCACATCTCCCAAACTTGCAGTGAGCTCTTTCCGAAACTTATCCCAATCAGCTTTATGATAGTCAAACCCTCTCACTGTGCTACCCTCCTCCACCTGCAAGTCTCTACCAAACTGGCTTAAAATGGGTAAATGATCACTCCCCATAGTATAGCAATCCATAAGCTCCCATTCTCCACACCTGGCTAACTCAGATGATGCAAAAGTAAGGTCCAAGCATGACAGACTCCCATTTCCTACCTGAAACCTAGTCGCTCTACCATCATTCATCATCACAAGAGAGTGGTTATCCAAAAAGTCTTCAATTACTGCACCATTCCTATCTTTTCTTTTACTGCCCCACAGTGGGTTATGTGCATTAAAATCTCCTGTCCACACCACTGGAGGGCGCACCTGACCCATTAACCCTTCCAATTTCTCCAAATCCAACTGGAGACATGGGTTGTAGAAATTAACCACTGAGAACCTACCTAAGGAGCTCCATATTTCCACCACCACACACTCAAAGTCTGATTTCACATTTACTCTCCTATGCTGAGTTCCTTCTTTAATGAAGACTGCACACCCTCCCCCAGCTGTATTTCTATCATTCCGTAGACACACATACCCTGGTATCACAAAACTCAACACTGGCTTCAACCATGTCTCCTGCACACATATTAACTCCGGCCTCTCTTTAAAAGCATCCACAAATCTTTTTAACTCTTGCCCATTGGCAATTAAACTCCTAGCATTCCACTGGAGGATAAAAAACATGAATACTTTAAGTATCATCTGCAGTTATCTCTTGCTCCCTCTCAACTCTATCCCTTCTCTCTCTTGAGAAAACTTGTCTATGGAGAGCAGACGGATCCACCCCTCCAACCCTCTCTGCAGCCTGCACAACACTAATCACCACATCAGAGTTATTTTTGGTCTGCTTGACCACACACAGTACCTCAACAATGAAGGCCAGGAAATTCACCTTGCTCACCACGGTCTCCTCCGTAGCATATGCACCCTGTGGAGGCCCCCCTCTTTCTTTGCTTATTACACCATCTTCACCACCTTTTCTGACCTTCCTGAGAGCCTCAGCATAAGACAGCCCTTTATTCACTTCCCTATACTGCTGCACACTCTTAGCTTGCTTATACTTCTCACAATCTCGGGTCCCAGCAATGTGTCCTCCACCACAGCTACCACACTTTACTTCCCTTTCCTTACAGTCAAAGATCTCATGTTCGCCACCACACTTACCACATCTCTTTACTCCTCGACAAGCAGCTGCAATATGGCCATATCGTTGACATTTATAGCACCTTAAAGGAGGCCTTCGATATGGGTACACTTTAAAGGACAAACACCCCAGAAACACACGCTCTGGGACAGCTTCTTCCTTAAAAGTTAACACCACTGTTGTTGAATCACGCTTCTCTCCATCACGGAAGACCCTTATCCTATATGCATCACTGACATCCACCCCTTCAATTCCCCTGACTAGCTCCGCCATGGAGATTTCAGCAGAAACCCATAGATAACCCCCCTCAATCCACCAGCCCTACTTCCTGGGACACATCCTTCAACTCGCTTCTTCCCTATCAACTGCAGAGAAACAGCTTTGGCCAACTGGGCTGCAGACTTACACAGAACAAGCAATTTCCCATCTGCCAAAATTCTTGCACCAACAATTTCACCCAGCTCTCCCTTCAAAGCCCTAGCAAGCTTTATAGGATTGAGAGACCTAAACCCTGACTGTTCCCCCTTCAAATTAAAGATAACTTTAAACTCTTCTGACTGACTACTGTCCATTCTCATTGTCTTTGCAACTATCCGCTGCTCTTCCCCTCCATCTTTATCCTTACACTCTGAGTTAGATCTCTTCCTATTGTTCTTTCCCTTAGTCTCCCACCTCCCTTCTTCTTCATCCATTTCATAACATCAACAGTAGTTCACTTCCTTTGCTTAAAGCTATGCAATTTAATTGAATTAAGCTCCTCACGGAGCAATTCAGCGTTCCTCTGGATACAACGTTGGATCCGCTACCCAACTGCTCCTTTCATGAAGTAGTCTGCCATGTAGACAGAGCGCAACTGGTCATAATCTGAAAGCCACGCCCCCAAAGGGGAAACGTTTCAGATCCAGGGGCGGAGTCGTGAGATTTGGAAATCCGTATCCAGTCAGAGTGGGATCAAAGTGATCCACCCTGCCAGTGTTTTGAAATACCCAGATAAAGTCCGCAGGATCACCTTGATCCCTGACTGAGAAAAGGAGGATTTCATTGTCCGGATTATTCTGATCCAGATTACAAGTTTTGAAATACTGGGCCCAGGAGACTGAGGAGGTTTCAGGGTACTGTGATCATTGTGGCTCTCTCTAATGTTGTTGTGCAGTTTTAAACAAATGTATCAGTATTGTCAGAATCACGACGTTTATTGAGAATATATTTCTGGATCATATTTAAGAGTAAGTGGAGTAGCTAATGAAATAAAGACAACAGCTAAAAAAGTTCTAAATTATCATTTACAGTATGAACCATAGACTGTATGAACACAGACTCACACACAGAATCACTCTGTCATCTCGAAGTGTTTATATAAGGCTATATTTTCTGTGTGTGTCGCCACACACTGCGCTACAGTAATATGAATAGCGGATCCGATCCGATGAGCTGCACTGCTCTGAAACAGCTGATCACGCCGATTGTACATTATACCGCCAGGTAGGCTAATCTACTGAAATATGTTCACCTCAAAACAAATGAGTGATGCTTTGACCGCAGGATATTCTAATGTCTTTACTGTGGCTGTTCTCACCGCGATTCCCCCGAAAAATACACATATTGAAACCACAGACTGTATAAAAATAATAGGCCTATTGAAACAGACAGAATGAAAGCAGTTATCAAGTCGTTATCATGTGAATAGTGGGGGGCGGAGGGGAGGGGGACACTTAGCGCTCCATCTCGCGGAGGATCCACGCAGGCATCCTTCGAATTTCTCTGAAAGAAGGACTCAGTCCTTCGTGAAACTTGGAAGGATCCTTGACATTGGAACAGTCCTTCGGGGTCGATGATGTAGCATCCTTCAAATTCGGCCATTTGAGGATCCTTCCTTGACATTGAGAAACACCTAGGGCCCTATTTAGATGGTCTAAAGCGGACGGCGGAGGGCGCATAATCCATGTCGCAAGTGTCATTGCTATTTAGATGCAGGCGCAGTTGTCATTTTCACGCCCTGCGCCCTCGTCATCTCACTAGCAAATGAACTTGCGCTTCTCTGGGCGTGTTCATCTAAAAATGAGGAGTGGTCAGGCGCAGTCATGGCGTGTTGCTAGTTAGATGACGTAAAAAGTAAATGCGCCAGTGACCAACAAAAACCTGGTCTAAAGTCAACGGCGCAGTATTTCGCTGTTAAACAAGTTAGTAATATGCGTCTCTAGGCGGGTGCACAACACGCGTGCACTCTGTTCAGACACACACGGAGCAGCCACACATATGCAAAAGATAACAAATAAAAATATGATTACAATGTGAAAGGTTATTATTGTGCACATTAAAATATTTATCAGAAACACGTCTTAATGGTCAGTCATTAATCAGAATGATCTAATCGCAGTAATAATGATCATCATAATTTGTAATAATGACAAATGAAATTGTGAAATTATCTGACCAATCAATCATTTTTTTGATTGAAAACCAAAGCCCACACATTGCATTTATTTTAACATGTTATACTAGGCTACATTATATTATATTATTATATTGTTATCTGAGTGTAGAGAGGACACACATGCAAATAAGAGGCAGAACACAGCTCTAGGAAACATGTGAAAACAATTAACAAACGTGGGTGGGGGAGAAAACGCTGAACAGGTCCTAGCTGCAGGATCAGCACCTTGGGGAGCTCCGCGGCAGTCCTGACAGCTGTGCTCTGTTATATGATGAAAACAGGTTTGAATAATATTCCACAGATATTTAGTAAGATCTTTCTTGTATTAGTGATCCCACGCCTGCTTTACCTCGGGTAGCTTGGGTGCCTGTCTGCTGTCCCCGTAGATCTGGTTCTGACAGGCCTTCACCTCCCGCACGAGGAGATCCGTCTCCTCAGCTGTAAAACGCTCACTCTTTCCAGTTGGTAGGTCCACCATCTAACTAGCTCTCCGTCATGCGCGCCAATCACGCCTCTTTTAAAGGGAATGAGAGGTGACACTCTGATTGGCTTATTGAATGATACGCCCAAAACACACCCATGACTAATTTACAGAGTAAGTCCAACCCTTTTAGACTCTCCGCCATGGCGCACAGTCTGAAAATGCGTTGTCTAACTAGCAAGTGACTGGGACACGCCCATGCGCCGCACGCCTGGTGCTTTGTGTTTTAGACCATCTAAATAGGGTCCATAGTATGTTCTGATTGTGTGCATACAGCATGCAACAGTACGTAGCCTACTTTGTAAGGACAGCTGCAGTACCTTCTAAAAGTAAAAAGAAAAAGTATGTGATTTGGAATGCACCCAATGGACACTCAGTGGAAATGAAATGAACTGCATCACAAAATGAGACTGTCAAAGTGCTGTAATTGTTAGTGTGATCAGTCTGCTGATGGAAGGTTGAGATAGAGATGTGAGCACATCTCTATTGTGATCAGTAATGTTTTATTTACTCACTGTCATTCAGTGTTTGGAGAATATTTCTCCTACCCCTTTGTCTTTCCACTATTTTCTCCTCTGCTGAAGAAACTCTTCAGTCTCTTAAGAGTCCACCCTACTCCACTCTCTTAAGGGCTAAGATGCTTTGTGAAAGCTTTAACTTTATCAGGATCCAGTCTTGACTTGAAGGGGACATTCTGAGAAATGTCATAATTCTCAGATTTGTCACTAGTCGCAGCTCCTTGTAGACTAGAAAGCTTTGTGAATATGGCCCCTGATATTTTTCATTAAGAAATACTATAGAAATTAGAACTCCACAGTTGTGAGCAAACATTTGTAGGTTTCACATTAAGATCTTTCTAGCAGTCCAAAACTCTCCCCTCTCTCTTTTTAATAGACAGCTCATGTTCATTTATATGCCTTTTTCTCCAAATAATGTTAAATACTAAGAGCAATCTATAATTCCTTCCCAGCGGCTATTAGAATCAAACCTCTTGTTTGGAGCCATTGTAAAATGGATGAGAATGAAAGAAAACATGTTTTGAGTGAGTTTTCTCTCATTACTTTGTCAAAAGACAGACCCCTGAGATGTAATCTCTTCAACATTACTTGTGATTCAGAAGTTAAATTGAATTAACTTTTAAAAGTTATTTTATCCCTCTTAAATTGGTTTAACTTAGTTTGATGTTATTATACAAAAAATTAAGAGGAATCCCTGCTATCTAAGCCAAGGATCCACTGAGAAGTCTTGAACTTTAATTTCAGAATCGGAAATGGATGTGGTCCAGCACAACACACAACAATCATGATTTTCACTCACAGCTTTTGGGGTACAGATTTTGTGAAATCACTGCTACTACAGCCTTTACTGTTTCAGTGGTGCGGTGGATCCAGATTTGGCCAGGATGCTGAGTGGCAGAGTGGACAGTATCTCTGCTTTTCACATGGGGGATGCGCTCAATTCCCATATTGGGAGAGTTACGTTTCCTACTATATCTTGATAATACACCAAGAAAGACAATAGTTGTTAGCACAGTTGCTACTGCACAACATAATGGAGAATTAATCTTATAATGCTGTGCTGCTCAGTGTCCTCACACCCTGCAAGGTCTGTGGTTCAACTCCAGACTACTGCAGTCCAGTGTATTTGGGCTTCAGGATTTTTCAAGCTGTTTATTTCATATTTCTTCATTTCCAGCAATGATTTGAAATAAATTTCAGTTGTCAGCATTCACACACTGTTTCTGCATGAAATGCATTATCCAGTTGACTTTGCACTGTAAAAAATGTTAAGAAAAAGCTTAATATTTTAAAAAGTATAAATGCTGGACAAGATAAAAGTAAATAACACGAATGAGCTGAACATTTTAATATTTAACTGGTTTCTGTAGCTCCAAACATGCAAGAGGATAGAACTTGAGGATACATTTTCTGCAGAAAACGTAGGCTTAATGAGAACATGGGGAACTGATGGTTGCCTGTTTGATTCCTGTCTAAAAAGTGCAACACACACCGCCGCCATACGCCGCGCGTCAAAACGCCCGCCTCCATTATATTCTATGAACCAACCCACACTGGCGCCGGCCGCCACGCCGCGCCGCGCCGCACCGCTCTGCTTCAGCCCACTGCTCTATTTCCAGCGCGGCCGGCGCTCATGGCGGCGCTGCGAGAAAAGCCATTTATGTATCAACTCCGGTTGTTTCAAATTTTTAATAAGACGACTTTGATAAGAAACTCACCCGTGAAATCCAAATTGTTGTTGCCTCAAAGTTTTTCCTCTTCTTCTTCCGTTACTAGCAGTTGGCAACCGTTGGCAACTAGTGTAGGTACAGCCACCTAGCGGGCTGGGGTGGGAAATACACGTCGACGGTGCCGCTGCGCGCCGCTGCCAGTGTGTGTTGGGGGGCGGCACTTGACGGCCACAGCGCCGCGCCGGCGGCAGTGTGTGTTGCACTTAAGGCTACTACTCATTCTAATACTACTGCTGCTTTTAATGCTACTGCTGCTGTTCTTGCAGCTGGTATACTGTGATTTGACAGTTGACAGTTATCATACCATGTACATTATGATATTAAAAAAAAAATGCAACTGGACAGACTGGATGGACCTTTATTTTAGTCATTTTCAAAAGGGAGCCTTTTTTTCCCACATACTTTCATTTAAAAATGGTTTAAACTTTCAATTATAGTAATAAATCCTTTATTCAATCAAAAATAACCCTTTGGTTTCATTAAACAATAGGTCAATCTGACTGATAATGGTAGTTACAGTGCATGTCAGTTGTTTGCCTCTTTGGTACTGGTGATTGGAGGTTCAAATCCTATCCATTTCAACTGTTTCTAAATCTTACTTGGTTCATTGAATTATCAATCAGACCTGCAGCACTGTCTGACTGAATTTAAAGAAATACCTCACCCACAAAATGACCACTTGTATATCCATTAATGTTACCTTGAATTTGTGAAGGAAACATTGTTTTTCCCCCCCGCATATCCTCACGGAAGAACATATTGATCTGTTAACTGATTGTGTGCTGTGTTTAACAACAGCAAAACTACATCAAAACTTCCTCCTATACAACTAATCCAAATAATCCAAGTCTCATTCATCCAGTTGTACCTACCAAACACATGCATTTTCATTAAAACCTCACTATCTAAAACTAAACTGAAAGTGAAACATATCTATGCTCTCTTCAAAGCCAGACCCCAATAAGATACCCTTTTTTTTTTGTTAGCAAAAATGCATTTGTTGGTGAGGCACGAAATGAGACTTGGATTACACTGTGTTGTGTGAGTTGGGTGAAAGTTTGTAAATAGGTGGGGGGGTTTTTTTAAGATTATTTTTCGGGGCTTTTTGCCTTTAATGGACAGGACAGATTGAAATGGGGTGAGAGAGAGAGAGTGGGGGTTGACATGCAGCAAAGGGTTGCAAGCCGGAGTTGAGCCTACGACCGCTGCAGCGAGGCATTGTCTCCGTACATGGGGCGCCAGCACTATCCACTACGCTACAGACGCCCCTGTAAATAGGTGTTTTGATATAGAATACCCAGGAAGGCAATCCAGGCACTTCAAAAATATAGAAAACAAGGAGGTAAGTATTAAAAAGCTTTTATTGTAGTGCTAAATCATGTCAATCAATCAAGTCTTCATCGGACTTTAAAAATGTTTTGAAGTGTTGATATTGTTTTATTGTAGTTAAACATAGTCTCTAGCCAATCAATAAATCAATGTGTTCAATGTTTCTGCAGAGGCATGCAAGAATAAACAATGTTGTCTTTACAAGTTCAAGATAACATGGCATGGCTAACTGATTTACAAATGGTCGTTTTGTGGGTAAAGTATCAAAGACTTTTTTAATAGTCACGAGTCTTACTCAACTTCTATATGCATAAACACATACTAATGTACAAAATAATCAAAGCTTATTTTCAGTCATCTTGGTTGATTGGATTATTGTATACAGCAGCAGCAGCAGCAGCAGCAGCAGCAGTGGATCTCAGTTCTGTCAGGATGTTCAGTGGAGGAATAGATAGTATTTCTGCTTCTCACACAGGAGACTGTGGTTTCTGTTGAATTCTATACCAGTTGCTGATTATTCACCAAGAAACACAAAAGTTATACAGCGCTACAGTTGTTAATGCAGAACAAAAGCATTGTGCTACACAATAGCAGATTTGCTATAGCACGTCCTTAAGTTCACACACCTTAAGTTCGACCTCAACATTCTGCGCTGCAGTGTATTAGGGCTTCAAGATTGTAGGATGTTCCCCAACATGTGGAAATGTTTTTTTTCCCTCCTTACTACAATGCATTATAACTCAGAAACTTCCTACTCATAAAAACAGAAAAGAGAAATTTCATGCATATAAAAGTTACCCAAAAAATGCAGTTTGTCACTGTATTTGCATCACTGACTTATGTTCATCCTTGTCCATTCTGGAGGACCATTTCCTGCCAAATACTGATTCTATATGATCAGGAGAAAAAAAAAGTTTCACCCACTGTTTAGCCTCTAGTATCTAGTATATCTATCTATCTATCTATCTATCTATCTATCTATCTATCTATTATATGTATATGAATGAGAGGTACTGTCAGGGGGAGAGAGGGGAGAAGTGCATGTAGGGGAGAGACAATGATTGAGGTCGGCAATAAACAGTGAAGACAGTGAATTACAATGCAGGTGTGAGGTGTGTGTGTGTGAGGTACACACACCTGACATTTACTACATTTTTGTTTACATTCAGTTTATTCATCTGCAAATATTGTCTACACAATTTTATATTAGTTTCTTTTAATATTTATGTTTGTAATTTAGCCCTATAATTTAACTTGAATTTTATTTCTTAGCTCATTTTGCTTTAACTTGTGTGATTTGGATGACAACTGCTTCTTTCATTGTTGTGCACATGATAATTAAAAACTTGTATCTTGCATCTCTATCTTGTATCTTTTCCAGTCATCTCATCCTAATATCTTAAGCATTGGTTTGGCATGTGGTATCTTACCTGCATGACTGGTGTTCCTGCGTTGCTGCAGTCTTCCTCCACAAAAATGACTTTCGGTCTCTTTTTCTATGATAACACACTTTGTGAAATTTTTAGATTTACCATAAAGTACACCAGATTTCTATGGTTTTAAGAATCTTAAAGCCACTATCCATATTTTTTGGATGAATAATCCCATAATCTATCTTCTTTAACATTGAACACAGACTTTAACAACATAACATGTATTTAAGTCAGTGTGCCTCAAACCTGAATAAATGCCCTCAATGACATAAAAAATCCTTACAAAAATCTTGACATTAGTATTTCGGTATGCATTGATGACCCATCACCCTGGGGGACAGAGCATTCGCCATCGCCGCCCCTAGCCTCTGGAACTCCCTGCCCCTGGCCATCCGGAACTCTGACACATTCCCCTCATTCAAGACTCAGCTTAAGTCCCATCTCTTCAGGATCACCTATAGCATCTGAAAATCCTCCCCCCTTCATCCTCCACCCGCTCTCTGTCTTAATATGTGGTCCCTTTGTAGTGTAGTGTATAGTGTTGTTTATTTGCCTTTTGTTTGAGTGTCTTGTTTGAGTGTCCGTTCTGTGCGTATTCTTTTGTAAAGCGTCTTTGAGTATCTAGAAAAGCGCTATATAAAACTGATTTATTATTATTATTATTATTATTATTATTATTATTCTGCACTAAAGAGCAACCAGTGAAGGTGATCCAGTGGAGACACACTCAGTTAATATCTCAAAATTTCAACAAATTATGACAGTTTACAACAAATTACAATATATTTTTGTTCACATCAGATCAAATACATTAAATTACGAAGACATTAAATTACACCATTGATAAATACACAGATAAGATTTCAAGGGTGAATGAATCATAACTTTCAAACAGTCACATTCAATGGCAGATACCATGTACAATTTTTCCCATTCCACTTCTTATAGAAATTCATTCTTTGTCAATTATACATTTATAACATTAAGTTACTGCATTTCTTTCATTTTTATTATCAATATGAGATTGAATCAGTAGGTGCATTACATTTCACTAAACAATGCCTCGTGTCACATAACTCAACATAGAAACACAATTTATCAGTGTGATTTATTACACGACAGCAGATTATCTCCCAAACTGTGCTCAGTTTTTTTATACCACAGCCACAGAAAGCACTTGTAATGGCTGGCAGCTCCATTCAAAATCCTACACCAAGACAACTCAGACACTACCGGCCAACAGTTTTACTACTATTGTTCTAAATCTGTGTGCAAAAACTGGAGGTAACCATAGCAACAGCACTTTTGCTTTAAACAACATTACCTATTAACTCTACCTGGTCAAACAATGCTTGACAACAAACTTTGGAGACAGTTTGAACACAGCTTCTGTTACAATGTGGCTGTGATAAAAGCATGATGATACACTCAGTAAGGTGTCCTTACACTGCACAACTGTGTAAAAGCAGGGAGTCTAATATGACCCTGCCCCCAGGAGAAACAAGACCCAAGGTTATGAGCCGTCAGGCATCAAGCCAGTACCAAGCAAAAGCCAGTGACTTCACAGAGTGCATGCTGACCTGCTTTGCTCTCCTTTCTAACAAACAATCACTGCATGTTATTTAGTCCACTTAAGTGAAAATTCATCTGTGTAGTCACAATAAATTCTGCTGACTTGTACTGTCTTGCAGTGGATGTGATGCACAGATTTGTATGTGCAAGTCTGTAGTGTGTATACATTTGTTTATGAACCATGGCAGCAGTTGTCAAGTTACGATAGGTCTTCTCAGTGGTGCCTACTAAAACAGAACTGTGTAGGTGAATGTCCTAGTGATGTGTATTTGTGCAGTCATTACTTTCCTCAGCTGTGCTCTCTCAGAAGCCCTGTATATGGCAATAGGCCTCCAAGCTGGAGAAGAGAATATACAGGAACCAGAGTCCAAAGAAAAGCAGTGAAGTGAGGACTTTGGAGATCTGCGGGCCACCAAGTTCACCACCTATGGATGGCCTCCGGCGTAGCATCAGGACCCCCATAGAGATGAAGGCAAAAATGGTGAAGAGTGTGACAGAGAAGGCCAGTGAGCCGGGGTCAACACGGAAGATCTTACCTTTGACTTGCCAGTATATGGCAGCCACAGACCAGGCCACCCCAATGCCTAAAAAAACATTGACCGCGTTGCTTCCTGTCACATTTCCCACACATGCATCTGCATACTGGTCCTGAGTGGCAGCCACTTTGCTGGCAAAGGTATCTGGAAAAAAGTGAAATTAATAAATAAATCAATAGCCAGGAGTTCAATAGTTTAATCCAACACAATCTCCTTTAGAAGCTTATAACCCTAGCTAAGACTTCTAGAATACATGACTTATGGCCGGTATACACTGTGCAATTTTGGGCTGTCCCAGACGAAAGATGGCCATCGTGGGAGAAACGTGGTTATATCTTTGGTCGTGGCTCTAAAACGGTGGTCTTACATTGCACTGTGAGACAGGTTCAAGGACGGCCGTTGTCAACGTCTTGCGACCAAAGATAACTTGAGATAAAATTCTGACAGTGTCAGAAATTTAGGATGACTATCTCACAGTGTGACAGCTGTTACGACCTACGTCTACTAATCAACCAATAGAAATGCAGCACGAAATGACACAATGGTCACCGCGACACCGGCGCTAAACCCAAACAAATGATCGCTTGCCATGGAGGTAAAACGAACAAAAAGAAGTCTGTGGAACTCTCAGAAAGAGGAAAGTTTGGTGGAGCTGTGGCAGTAGAAGCCTTGTTTATTTGATGTTTCCTCCAGCTGCTATCATGACCACGACAAAAAAGACGCTGCATGGAAGGAAATTGCGGAGAACGGCAACTTCCAGGTGAGCCAGCTACCTATGGTGGCGCAGATGGATGATGCTGATGCAGTGCACGCTGATGGCGTTGCATATTGACGTATGTCGTAACCTGCGATTCAGTAGTAAACAGCCATCGTACAATCTGCACACATCAAACTTGACGTCGTACCAAAGTTTATTAGATCCTCGTCTCACAGTGTGACATGTAATAATCTTATAAGATGCTAAAATCGCACAGTGTATAGAGGGCATTAAACAATGGCATTACTGTGTGCGCGTCCTAGTTAGGGATATACTGTATGTTGCAAAAACTGTGACTGGTTAGTAGAATCACTCACCAGGAAGTGAAGTCCCCAGTGCTACAAAGACCACTGCAGTAACGGAGTCTCTCAAGCCGACAGTGCAGCCAAAATGGGAAGCTAGGTCTCCAATAACGGCAGTTAATAAACCAATGACAGAGATTGACACTATGAAGCAGGCCCAGCCATTCCAGTATTCTGTGGGTGGTACGCAAGCAAACAGGATCTTCCAGAAAATGCACAATATATGCATGAAATAGTCAAAGCAGTTCGGCATTCGCTGCTCCTCTCCCTCCTCCTCATCTCCATCACCTGTTTAAAGAAGACACAGAGAAGAGAAATCAAATAGCACACCTTCACTAACCTTGCTTCAAAGGAAAAGTTAAACATTTTGGACACAGCCATAACTTAGTCCAGTACATAACTCCCCTGGTTTTTGTGCCGTTGAAACAAGACATGATTTAACATGTTAATGACATGTTAATTCATGACATGTACATTACTGGGCTTTAGACAGAGAAATGGATGGGTCAAACAAACACAGGACTTGATTTCACATGGAACACTAACTGTGGTCTCACCCAGGAGACCACAGTTAGTGTTCCATGTGAAATCAAAAGTCAGTGTTGTTTTAACATGACATTAAT
>NW_026082520.1:0-1073 GCF_006386435.1 Epinephelus moara | reverse complement strand
TCAGTAGTTGGTCAGAAAACAGCATAATGTCACATTTTGCGTTTTCAGGCCCAGAAAAGCATTTTGAGAGCATGATGTAACTTAAGCTGTTAGTTCGGATCAGAAGCACTCAGAAACAAGTTTCCAAGCCAGAAACATGTGTTTTGGAGAATTCTATAGTAGCAAGCCAGTTTCCTGAAGTTTCCTTCAGTAGTTGGTCAGAAAACAGCATAATGTCACATTTTGCGTTTTCAGGCCCAGAAAAGCATTTTGAGAGCATGATGTAACTTAAGGTGTTACTTTTGATCAGACGCACTTAGAAACATGTTTCCAAGCCAGAAACATGTGTTTTGGAGAATTCTACAGTGGCAAGCCAGTTTCCTACAGTTTCCCTCAGTAGTTGGTCAGAAAACAGCATAATGTCACATTTTGTGTTTTCAGGCCCAGAAAAGCAGTTTGAGAGCATCTTGTAAGTTACGCTGTTACTTTGGATCAGAAGCACTCAGAAACAAGTTTCCAAGCCAGAAACATGTGGTTTGGAGAATTATATAGTAGCAAGCCAGTTTCCTCTGGTTTCCCTCACTAGTTGGTCAGAAAACAGCATAATGTCACATTTTGCGTTTTCAGGCCCAGAAAAGCATTTTGAGAGCATCTTGTACGTCTTGCTGTTACTGTCGATCAGAAGCACTTAGAAACAAGTTTCCAAGCCAGAAACATGTGTTTTGGAGAATTCTACAGTGGCAAGCCTGTTTCCTACAGTTTCCCTCAGTAGTTGGTCAGAAAACAGCATAATGTCACATTTTGCGTTTTCAGGCCCAGAAAACCATTTTGAGAGCATGTTGTAAGTTACGCTGTTGCGCATCTGTGTGTAGTTGTGTCAGAAACAAGTTTCCAAGCCAGAAACATGTGGTTTGGAGAATTTTATAGTAGCAAGACAGTTTCCTATAGTTTCCCTCAGTCGATGGTCCGAAAACAGCATAATTTGACATTTTGCGTTTTCAGGCCCAGAAAAGCATTTTGAGAGCATGTTGTCACTTAAGCTGTTAGTTCGGATCAGAAGCACTCAGAAACAAGTTTCCAAGCCAGAAACGTGG
>NW_026082519.1:0-4567 GCF_006386435.1 Epinephelus moara | reverse complement strand
GGAAACAGGGCTAAAGATAGTCTGGTTCCCACTCCCAGTGCTAGCAGGCCCTGCCCCCAGGAGTGGTAGGGGCCCCACCCAAAAGGCAACCATACTCCCCCCAGTGGCCCGGCCTCCATCACACACAGCAGGCCCCACCCTAAACAGCAGTCCTGACACCCTCCCCAGTCCCCAGTATCAGCAGTACATCCTGCAATGACGGGCCCCGCCCCCAGCAGGGATCAAGTCCTTGCCCCCAGTGCTGACAGTCAGCCCTGCCAATATCAGCCACCCCCTCCATCACCCTCAGCAAGCACAATTAATCAGTAAAGACTGGCTGTTTTCCAAGAAGTAAAAGTAATAGTATGCTAATGTATATTACAGCATAAAACAAGAGGTAGCATAAATGGAGCAAATGTTTTCAGTGTTTCTGACAATGATAAATCATGGAAGTGATGAAAGACTGAAACTATGTCAGCTCTTCTTAATGCCAGAGTGTAAAAGAAAAGCAGCATAATCATTTTTGCTACAGAAAGCAAAACCAAGAGATCTACTGATCTTTTCTGGATTCCAGTTGTCTCACTCATGGCAGAGGCAGATTTGCATTACATTACATTTATTTTGCTGACACTTTTGTCCAACAAAGTACATTCAACCATGTGGATACAACAAAAAAAAACCCCAGCAAGAATGATGCATCAGCGTCAGTAAATAAACTGATATACCTTAAGTGCTGCATTTAGGCCATGTTTACACGAAAATGATGCACTGAAAACAGAATCGTTTCTCATTTTCGTTTTTAAAAAAGTTCCGTGTTTAGACGACAACATTTTGATAATAAAACGTAAACGATTGGCCAAAATGCAACTAAAGTTAACCATTTTCAGTTGAAATCATTGTCGTATAAACATGACCTTAGAAACAAAAAGGCCCTGTTTATACCTGCAATTAACGTGTCTTGGGCGATGCGATCACAGGTGGACAGCGCTAAATGTATGTGTAAACGACCACTTAGACACACTGTGATCCTATCACTCAAACCACTTGCCCAGGTGGTTGGGGACGCATTTGACCACATATCTGTTGCAGTTTAAACGCTAATGCGTCCTGATGTGTCCCCAATGAGGACAACGTCATCAGTGCAGGACGTGGTGGTTGTTTTGGTGACAGTGTGCTTTAACTTGCCCATTTAGCGAAGCTGCACCGATACAACAGCTTGCAAGCAGCTAGCAAGAATGTGGATGTAAAAACTGTCCACAGGGCTCTTTGACCTTCCTGGGTAAATGATGTAGGCTGTAATGAAATCTGAAGACAAGTGGTCAGCTGGAGACACATGATAGACACAGATTTGGACAGCGATGTGTCTCAGCTGTCCACTTATGTTTAGATTACCAAAATACAAGTTAATATGTTGTAAACAGGCTCTAAAAAACAGAGGAAGGTTTTTTTATTTTATGGGCTGCTGTCCTGATGTCAAAAGGGAACTGGGTCCACCATTGTGGAGCCAGGACAGCATAATAAATTTGAACATTTCACAATATGTTGGTTTTTGAAAATGCTGCACATATCACCTTTCACACCCAAATCTACACCCAAACTATCTTACCCTGGTTTAGCAGTAGTGCTGTGAAGAAAGACAGACAATGATTCATTGCAGTATATTGACACGATTTTCAGGGCCTAATACATTAGAGTGGCTTGAGAGAGTCTAAAATGCAACAGGGGAAAACAAAACACTTTGTTTCACAGTTTAGCATTCACAGTGCACCCTCACTGTGCCTGCATTTGCACTCATACTCTAATAAACTAATGTCACTGATTCCTTTGACCTCCACTAACAAGCACATATCCAGTTACTGCACCACCCTAGTGACACAGTGACAGGGAACAGGCAACTAAAGGATAATACAATTGATAAGTTTATACTTCTTCCTACTCCTTTTTGCAAATGTAAATTGATGTAATTTGTAGATGGAACTTATTATGTCTTTTTTTCCTCTCGTTCTTTTTGTTATTGATATAATTTTAACTACTGCACTGTGAAATATTTTTACTGTACATTTACAGTGAATTACTGGCTACTAGTTGCATGACTTTCACAGTAAATCACCGTTCAGTTTTACAGCAACTTGTTCTCTTGTATCTATATTTAACTGTAACATCAAAGTTATAGCCCGTTACATTGCTGTCATAATAGTACATTTCGTAAAATTACTGTTTAACTGTAACTTCACAGTTTATGTACATTTGATTACTGTGATTTAGCAGTATGCTCCAATACAAATGACTGCATTTCACTGTAATTACACAGTTAAACTCTAGATATTACTGTAATTTAGCAGTATGCTTTTGTAAACTGACTGTAAACTGACTATATCTACCTGCATGAATTTCACAATAAAACTCTGAATCTGATTAAATATCACATTAAGATCCTATGAGAAGATAATAATGCAATTTATTATGAAATACTACAGTTAAATATTGTAACTTCCTGGAATTAATTTGCAGTGTGTTTTTGGCTGCAGCGCCTCCTCCTCCACAGTGAAACAGAGACAGCAGTGAATGGCAGTGTGTAATCTTCAGTCATAGGCTGTAACACAGGTGCCCAGCATTCAGCCGCCTGTGTTGCTGCTGTTGTTGTTTTGATTCTAGATCTTGGATACTGCTGCCATCTACTATGTGTAAGCATACTATCCTATGCTAGCGTAAATGAGCAACTCTTCTCTGACCAACATCTATACAGCATTACTTCATTACTATAATCATGAAATCACAAGTCACTTAGACATTAATGATGACATTTAAAATGCACAGACACTTACCAGAAAGTCCTCGCTTCAGCCATTTTGGGTCCTCAAGCACAATGAAGAAGTTTTCCTGCTTCTCGTACTCTTCCACATTTATAATGTTCACCTTTAAGGTCTGACTGGAGATATGCAAGCATGTACACGTGCACACAGGCACACACAGGCACACACACACACACACACACACACACACACACACTTATTATTATATAGTATTACTTTTTTTATAACAAAGAAGTAAAGTACTA
Organism: Epinephelus moara; assembly: GCF_006386435.1. Taxonomy (NCBI): domain Eukaryota; kingdom Metazoa; phylum Chordata; class Actinopteri; order Perciformes; family Serranidae; genus Epinephelus; species Epinephelus moara. The sequence goes on along the minus strand of NW_026082519.1, from coordinate 1,530 downwards.
GGTACTAAAAACTATTGACCAGTAAGGTAAACACACTAAATACACAATACATCCACATCTTAAACATTTGCTCTACCATCTAAATCAAATCACAAATTGAAGTGACCTAAATAATTAATCACTGTGGACCTCTAAATAATTCAGGCTTAAACAAAGTGTGCTCTTGCTCCTTAGTGTGCCAAAAAAATAGCGCTAAACTAAATGACCTGTAGACAACACCTTTGTTCAACAATGTCTCTTTAGTTAATTTGTGGAATATGTTGATGAATTCTTGACAACTTGGGAGGAGATCAAACATATAACAAGGTGTAATGGTTCCAGCAGAAAAAAAATGAAATGAAATAAGGCTACTTAACCTTACACCTAATTATAATTCCATTGACTATAATCTACATTGTTAGACCCTTTACTGTGGACCATCTATTTTTGGCCAAGTTACATAACAGAGTCTTTCACTAAGTGTACAATTAGCCCATGTACAAACACAGCTTATATACCTGAAAATTTAATGGGAAAAGGATCTGTCACTTTACATGGGGTGACTAGAGGTTCCTACACCTGATCAGGGATGGGATTATCCTCAGGTGTTAGGTCGTCAGGTAATTTAGTCTGATAGGACCTCCTCCATCTGGTAATCTTTCAGTGAGGGTCAGGTACCTCCGTTCAAAAAGCACTGATGGGCCAAAGTTATATAAATATAAAAGCATTGAGGGTGCTGTGTGTAAGTACTGCTGATTTCAAATAAAATAAAATCAGTCATTCATACAAGGTATACCTCCAGTGAAATGTGATCCCCTCAGCCTCTTTAACTTGTGCACTGTAATTTAGTTCTTTTTGTGTCTTCTTACATTGTTGGCTGCTGCTTTATAATTTTCTAAGTGGAGGTTTAGCTAGAATCCGTCAGGAGGAGAGTTTACAGACTGGTGAGTTGATTTCTAGATCTGGACTTGCAGCCACATTCCATTAACATCCAAAAAGGACAGCAGTCTTCTTGATCACTGTCTAATGTGTCTGTGGTAATCATGCCTAAGGTTCACAGACCATAAAACCATGTTTCAGTTTGTCTCCCAAGAAGTTGGCTAAATGAGAATATGGAGAAAAATACCTGTTCTGAACATAAGCTTTGTCATCCTCTATCTGCCTACACTAAAGTTACAATTTAAGTAAAATTACATCTCAATTGAAAATCATTACTTTGTTAAAGGGTAAGTCTTGCTATATTCCATGTTTTTCTTAATATCAATAAAGGCAAATTAAAAGACCAAAACCATGAATAAACATGCAGTAAATTATTTTGAGTCAGTGTTACAAACACTGTCCTGCTGCCTGAAATACTTAATATATAACTTTGGCATTTGTCAACCTGGACCCTATTTCCCCATGTAAATTGGTCACAGAGACTGATATGAACAACAATTTTTGAAATTGGTTCAAGAGCGAGCGAGTGGGCAGTTGTGGGACTGGCCTTAATGGAAGCACACAGGGCAACTGAACATTGTCACTATATGTCCATTTCAAATGGTTATTTTC
>NW_026082518.1:0-1448 GCF_006386435.1 Epinephelus moara | reverse complement strand
TAAGGTAATCATTTGAGTCTAGAGGCTACAATAAGCACACGCCACTGAAGACCCCATAAGTTAGATGAAGCACTGCACATCAAAACCAAACCAAACAATGAAGACACAAACGTCCTCGATCAGTGTAGTTTTGAGTTATACATCTCCAAACCGTTAGTCAGATTGTACAATGCTTCTCAATCATGTTGCAACAGTGACAGTTATGTTGAAACAATTACATTATTATCTCAGTTGCACAAGATGAACAGTAACTGAAAAGCACTCAGTAGGTCTAGCGTCATACATACAAGTCTCGTCACAAAACAGAAATAACTTCAGGATCAACTTGGGAATCAAAACGGAACTTGACACTTAAGAAACAAATGAAAATACTTTGAAACCCCATAGCCAAGATACTCAAACCACTGTAGACTGAAACATACAGACATTTACATTAGAATTAGGCCTACTGAATTCCGACCCTGCCTCTGGCTCAGTACTGTAAAGCAAATCTAGCTGGATCAGTGCTGTGCAGGTGAACTGTTTCTAACAGTATTGTGGTACCGTGAGGGGCGGGGTTTCTCAGTAAGTTCCTCCCGAACGGTTTGGCGTCGTAGACGGACTTCCAGTCCAGGCTGTCCGGCATCGGTGCGCCCTGCAGACTCCACTCAGCCTCACATCTCTTCTTCCATTCTGCGACAGACATGATGCAGCCAGATACTGTGTGATCTTACACTGATTCATCCAGGAAGTCTGTGAGGACTCTCATTTAGGCGACGCCACACCCCGGTGTTGCAATGGAAACAGTGCGCGCTGCTCTCTGGCCTCTTAAAGCTACAGTAGGTATCGATGTTTCCAACAGTGATAATCAAAGAGATTCTGCAGCCCCAACACTGACGAAAGCAATGCTGGGAAGGTTCATGTAATGTAATGTAATGTAATGTAAGGAAATGTAAGGAAATATAATGTAATGCAGTAAGTCATGTAACTATGTTAATTACCTTATCACGTCACTTATTACATTTAATTACTTGATAAAATGTCCTTTTTGTCCTAATTGCATCAGTTAATCAATCACTGAAATAATTTATTTAAGTACAGAACACACCTTTGAACAATCAGTCACTCACTTTCTACAGTGATATCCAGTATCAGTTGTGGTTGTGTCTGCTGCCTGCTTCTGTTTCATCACCACTGCTACTGTTATTAGTGTTAGTCATATTTCTACTATTATTATATTATTATTATGATTGTTGTTACTATTATTATATTTGTTATTGTAACCATTGTTGCTGTGCCTCTCTCTCTCTCTCTCTCAATTCAATTTCAATTTCAATAAGCTTTATTGTAATGACTGTAGATTAACAATATTGCCAAAGGCATTAAAAATTTACAAATAAAGTACAATAATAAAAGTAAGTCAGAAAACTATATTAAAAAAAAGATTAAATATATGATATATAATACAA
>NW_026082517.1:0-4344 GCF_006386435.1 Epinephelus moara | reverse complement strand
CCATGACTTTTTTTTCATGATTTTGAACGACATATTAGACTATGACTTTTTTCACGATTTTGAACGACATACTCTGCTATGACTTTTTTTTCCATCATTTTGAACAACATACTATACTATAACTTTTTTCATGATTGTGAACGACATACTATACCCTGACTTTTTTTTCATGATTTTGAACAACATACTATACTATGACTTTTTTTATGATTTTGAATGACATACTCTGCTATGACTTTTTTGTCCATCGTTTTGAACGACATACTAAACTATGACGTTTTTCATGATTTTGAACGACATACTATACTATGACTTTTTTTGGGACACTTTGATGACATACTATACTATGACTTTTTTTTCATGATTTTGAACGACATATTATACTATGACTTTTTTCATGATTTTGAAGGACATACAATACTATGACTTTTTTCATGATTTTGAATGATATATTATTCTATGACTTTTTTCATGATTTTGAACAACATACTACATCAAAACTTTTTTCATGATTTTGAACGACATATTATACTATGACTTTTTTTCATGATTTTAAACGCCATACTATACTATGACATTTTTTGGGACACTTTGATGACATACTATACTATGACTTTTTTTTCATGATTTTGAACGACATACTATACTATGACTTTTTTTCATAATTTTGAAGGACATACTATACTATGACTTTTTTTTGATGGTTTTGAATGACATACTATACTATGACTTTTTTTCATAATTTTGAACGACATACTATACTGTGACTTTTTTTCATGATTTTGAACGACATACTATACTATGACTGTTTTTTGGAACACTTTGATGACATACTATACTATGACTTTTTTTTCATGATTTTGAACGACATACTATACTATGACTTTTTTCATGATTTTGAATGAAATGCTATAGCATGACTTTTTTTCATGTTTTTGAACGATATACTATACTATGACTTTTTCTTGTACATTTTGATGACATACTATACTATTACATTTGTTATGACATTTTGATGACATACTATACTATGACGGTTTTTGTTATATTTTGACGACATGCTATACTATGACATTTTTTGTACATTTTGACGACATGCTATACTATGACATTTTTGGTACATTTTGACGACATACTATACTTCCACTTTTTTTGTGACGTTTTGACGAGATACTATACTGTGACGGTTTTTGTTATGTTTTGACAATATACTATACTATGCCATTTTTGGTACATTTTGATAACATACTATACTATGACATTTTTTAATGACATTTTGACGACATCCTATACTATGACCTTTTTTTGTATATTGTGACAACATACTATACTATGATATTTTTTAATGATATTTTGATGACAGTATATTATGACTTTTTTATGACATTTTGACGACATCCTATACTATGACCTTTTTTTGTATATTGTGACAACATACTATACTATGACATTTTTTAATGATATTTTGATGACATAGTATATTATGACTTTTTTATGACATTTTGACAACATACTATACTATGACTTTTTTTGTACATTTTGACGACATACTATACTATGACATTTTTTAATTGACAAGCAAGAGTGAAAACATTGAATTTCTCCTCAGGGGGATTAATAAAGTAAATAAACTTAAACTTAAATTTAAACTTTTTTTTATGACATTTTGACGACATACTATACTATGACTTTTTTTTAATGACATTTTGATAACATACTATACTATGACATTTTTATGACATTTTGATGACACTCTACTATGCCATTATTTGGGACACTTTAATGACATACTATACTATGACTTTTTTATGACATTTTGATACCATACTATACTATGATGGTTTTCGGTACATTTTGACGACATACTATACTATGACATTTTTGGTACATTTTGACAACATACTACAGTATGACTTTTTTTTCACATTTTGATGACATACTATACTATGACATTTTTTTATGACATTTTGACGACATACTTTACAATGCCATTTTTTGGGACACTTTGATGACATACTGTACTATGACTTTTTTTTAATAATATTTTGATGGCATACTGTACTGTGACATTTTTTATGACATTTTGATGACGTACTATACTATGACTTTTTTTTATGACATTTTGACGACATACCATACTGTGACATTTCTTGGGACACTCTGAGGACACACGATACTACGATTTTTTTTTATGACATTTTGATGACATACTATACTATGCCATTTTTTGTGACACTTTAATGACATACTATACTATGACATTTTTTGTGACATTTTGACAACATACTATACTATGACGTGTTTGGGTATATTTTGACGACATAATATAAGATGAGTTTTGTAGTCTGTTCCGAAATTATCATGATGCCCTGTTGTTAAGGTCTGGTTAGGTTTCGGCACAAAAACCACTTGGTTAGGGTCAGGAAAAGATCATGGTGTGGGTTAAAATGAAAAAGAAAGTGACAAACACATAAGCCGTGAGTCTGCTCCGCCTCAAGCCTTTCCCAGCTGACCCAGAGCCGGTCACAGCGCACCATACGCCCGCCGCGAGCCGTTCAGCACCGCGGACAGTCGGACTGATGGGATGTCAAACCAATGGGCTGTCGGACCAATGACCTGGACCCCATTTTGACAACATAAGAAACTGTGACTTTTCTTTTATGACAATTTGACGTCATACTATACTATGACTTTTTTTGGTACATTTTGATGACATACGATACTAAGACATTTTTGGTAGGCTACATTTTGACAACATACTATACTATGATGTGTTTGGGTATATTTTGACGACATACTATAAGATGAGTTTTTTTATGATATTTTCACAACATACTATACTATGACATTTTTGGGACATTTTGACAACATACTATGACTTTTTATGATATTTTGACGACATACTATGAAGTGTTTTGGTACATTTTGACAACAAAAGAAACTATGACTTTTCTTTTATGACATTTTGATTACATCCTATACTATGGCGTTTTTTGGTACATTTTGACGACATACTATACTATGACCTTTTTTATGATATTTTGATGACATACTACTATGACATTTTTTTTATGATATTTTGATGACATACTATACTATGACTTTTTTATGACAGTTTGACATTTTTTAAGATGTTTTGACAACATACTATACTTTTACTTTTTTGTGAAATTTTGACGACATACTATATTGTGACATTTTCTGTGTCATCTTGACAAACATACCATATTTTTTTGGACTTTTTTTGGGACATTGTGACCACATACTATACTATTTTTTACGACATTTTGACATTTTTTTTATAACATTTGGACGACATACTTAACTATGATAATTTTCATGACATTTTGAAAAATATTCTATACTGTGACATTTTTTATGTAATTTAACGACATACCATGCTATGAATTTTTTTGTAACATTTGGACAACATACTATACTATGACTCTTTTGGGGGACATTTTGACGACATACTATACTATGACTTTTTTATGGCATTTCGACGACATACTTTACTATAATATTTTTCACGACATTTTCACAACATACAATACTATGACTTTCTTAATGACATTTTGACGTCACACTATACCAAGACCTTTTTTATGATAGTTTGACGACATACTATACTGTAACATTGTTTATGACATTTTGATGATGTATTATACTATGACATTTTTAGGACATTTTTTTGGGACATTTTAACAACATACTATACTTTGACTTTTTTATTTTTATGCTTGTCAACGTTACCCAGTGAGAATCTTTTTTTTTAGAACTGAAGCTATTCACATTCATCAAGCAATGAATGACATCTGACTGCCTACAACAAATTAAACAAAACAATTCACGATTTTCACCACAAGATGGTAGTGTTCTGTTATTTTCCACAATAGGCTGAAGTGTCCTCTCAGATCCACAGCGGTCATATACAAATGTGATTTTCATCTCTAGTACCAAAAGACATGACACCTTTTGTGTAATGTCAGGCTTCATTAAAGACCAAGCATTTATTAATCTGTGCTTTATTGCATCATCCTTATTACAGGATATTTAATCTCTGCATATGATTTTTAGTTTGCAAAAAAAAACTAAAGAATTATTATAATCAAAGAATTCTCAATATATTGAATTAAAATCCTCAGGCTCCAGTATATCATACATCATTTGCTCAAAGAACAAAATGGCTGTTGATGCTCAAGATGTGGACACTGCTGCTAAATATAAGGCGGCAACACAAACATCATATTTTCCCAGTCAGTCACACTCATTTGTGCTGTGATCACGTGGTCTCTTCCTCAGCCAGTAGGAGGCTGCGCTGCTCGATGCCTCTGTACGATGCAG
>NW_026082516.1:0-6819 GCF_006386435.1 Epinephelus moara | reverse complement strand
ACTGTCATGCCCTTTTAAATTCCCCTTTGGACATAAATAAAGTGATTTGAATTGAATTGAATATGACTTTTAAATGCAATTTTAAACAAAATGCTATACTATGACTTTTTTGTGCAGTTTTGAACGACATGCTATACTGTGACTTTTTTATGCAATTTTAATTGACAGACTACACTATGACTTTTTCTATGCTGTTTTGAACGACATGCTACACTATGACTTTTTTATGCAGTTTTGAACGACATGCTACACTATGACTTTTTTATGCAGTTTTGAATGACATACTATACTATGACTTTTTTTATGTAGTTTTTAACGACATACTATACTATGAGTTTTTTATAAAGTTTTGAACGACATGCTATAATATGACTTTTTTATGCAGTTTTGAACAACATACTATACTATGACGTTTTTATGCAGTTTTGAACAACATGCTATAGTATGACGTTTTTATGCAGTTTTAAACAACATGCTATACTATGACTACTTTATGCAGTTTTTAACAACATGCTATACTATGACTTTTTATACAGTTTTTAACAACATACTATACTATGACTGACTATACTATACTATGAAAACATTTCATTCCATGCACTTTATAAATCATTATACTCTTGTTAACTGTTAATGTTGTACGTTGCAGTGTATGTGCTGATTTTGTGTTGCTGATTGTGTTTTATAGCTACTGTAATGCCTTTTTAAATTGCCCCTTGGGCATAAATAAAGTGATTTGAATTGAATATGACTTTTTAATGCAATTTTGAACAACATGCTATACTATGACTTTTTTATGCAGTTTTGAACGACATGCTATACTGTGACTTTTTTATGCAGTTTTGAACGACATGCTATACTATGACTTTTTTTATGCAGTTTTTAATGACATGCTATACTATGACTTTTTTATGCAGTTCTTAACGACCTACTATACTATGACTTTTTTTATGCAGTTTTTAATGACATGCTATACTGTGACTTTTTAATGCAGTTTTTAACAACATGCTATACTATGACGTTTTTTATGCAGTTCTTAACGATCTACTATACTATGACTTTTTTTATGCAGTTTTTAATGACATGCTATACTATAACTTTGTTATGCAGTTCTTAACGACATGCTATACTATGACTTTGTTCATGCAGTTTTTAATGACATGCTATACTATGACGTTTTTATGCAGTTTTGAACGACATCCTATACTATGACTTTTTTATAGTTTTGAACGACGTGCTATAGTACGACTTTTTTATGAAGTTTTAAATGACATGCTATACTATGACTTTTTTATGCAGTTTTGAACGACATGCTATACTATGACGTTGTTATGCAGTTTTTAACAACATGCTATACTATGACTTTTTTATGCAGTTTTTAACGACATGCTATACTATGACGTTTTCATGCAGTTTTTAATGATATGCTATACTATGACTTTTTTATGCAGTTTTGAATGAATTTTGAACACATTTCAATACATGCACTTTATTAATCATTATACTCTTGTTAACTGTGAATGTTGTATGTTGCAGTGTATGTGCTGATTTTGTGTTGCTGATTGTGTTTTATAGCTACTGTCATGCCCTTTTAAGTTGCCCCTTGGGCATAAATAAAGTCATTTGAATTGAATATGACTTTTTAATGCAATTTTGAACAAAATGCTATACTATGACTTTTTTATGCAGTTTTGAACGACATACTATACTATTACTTTTTTTATGCAATTTTAATTGACATACTACACTATGACTTTTTCTATGCCGTTTTGAACGACATGCTATACTATGACTTTTTTATGCAGTTTTGAATGACATGCTATACTATGACATTTTTGTGATATTTTCGACAACATGCTATACTATGACACTGGTGATATTTTTGGTGACATACCATACTATGACTTTTTTGTGATATTTCTGTCGACATGCTATACTATGACTTTTGTGATATTTTTCACGACATGTTATATTATGACTTTTTTATGACATTTTTGACGACATACAACACAATGACTTTTTTTTATTTTATTTTTGATGACATACTATACTATGACTTACTGGTGTTTTTAATAACATATTGTACTATGACTCTCCATATGACCTTTTTAATAACATACTGTATTATGTCTTATATAAAATTTTATGACATATCACACTATGACTTTTTTTCATGTCGGTCTTTGTGGTAAAGACTACCTGCTTACTAACTTATGTATGAAAGAAGTTTCCTTTACAATTCATTTGTAGCGCTTCCACAAAGCTGTTTCTGTTCTCAAGACAATGACAAATGAGGATTAATTACAGTTTAGACCATCAGTACATATGGCCTGTCTTAGCAGGAATTCCCTGACTTCAGATAAAAAACATCTCCCTTTAAACCAAGAGGAGAGTTTGGAAAAATGCTAAATGATAAGAAATTATGAATTTATGATTTTTACTGTGATTCAAGTTAAACCAGAAGGCTGTGTTTAGGTAAAAGACCAGACTTTATTCTAAAAGGTTAAATTCAGAAAGGCTTGGGATGGTTAAGTGTGGGTTTTTAATTGAAAACTCAAAACCATTAAGCTAAAACTGGAGATGTTTGAGATTCTGTAAAGGTTTGGTAGTATTAAATTTGGGGCAATACTGTTCTTCAGCGTATGAGATTGATAAGACCATCCAAAAAGACATTTTGTTGTTTGAATCTCTGACCTCCATGGAAGCCTGCTCTGCTCATCAGTTCCTCCCAGTCCGAACCCGCCCCCAGCAGGGCATCCAGTGCTATCATTGGAGCGTCGTGGCCGCTGCGTCCCGCCCAACCTGACAGGCTGAAGGTCTTGTAGACTTCATCTCTCTCAGCTGGGCCGTAGGAGGATGGCCAAATCACAGGCCCCACCCCATGAGAGAGTCCCCTCAAGTCTAGGTACCTGCAAACAAAGGTGAGACATTTTCAAGAGCTCTGTGCTTCTGAATTGAACCAAACCTGTGACATTTCAGTACAAATCCCATGTCAACATCTTTTAACCTTGAGACGTAATAGGTTCATATTAAGTCGTTCATGTTGAAAACCTAATTTTAATAAAGCATGGCAGCCTAACAAAGGCTCACTCCAGCAACTCTTACCACTGCCACTTGTCACAGAAGTAGTTCCAGTCTCTCTCCGTCTCCTCCACGGCGTAGCCTCGACTCTGAACAAAGTTCTTTGCTATTGGACAGGCTTCATTAATCAGGCCTAGACCCCAAGTCGTGATTGGCCTGCGCTGGATGGCGTACGCAGTAAAAAGGGCCGATGCGACGGCTCCCAGAAAACCAGTGGGGTGAGGATGGGTCATTCTGCCTGTCTCCACGGCAACCGCCACCAATGACAACAGCTGGTCAGGCTTTGGATACCTGGCGGGGACAAAGTATTAAAGTCCTTATCAGCAGTTATTATTATGGAGATGTAGCTGAAGGTTTCTGCATAATACCTAATGAGGTCCATTAAACAGCTGAGAAATATGTTTCCTGCATTATATTATATTTGGATACAAGTTCTGTTTATAGTAATTACTTCTTTTCATGCTCTAATTGACTCCACACCATGTCTCTCTCTGGTTCTGGTTGATGTTTTTACCCTGAACTCTTATTTGTTATTTTCTGCTCAGTGATCAGAGAATGTAAACATATTCCACCAGTGCATTTATTATAAATTACTTAGGATAAGAGCAGCAGCTTCGTGCCTCAACTGTGAATTTAGATGTGAAATGTTCAATGTCACATGTTCTTCGTGTCCTCAGATAACCACACCAAGCTGCACAGTGCTTTTTTACTAACACTACCCCACCTTCTTTTTTTCACTTTATTGAGCCTCATCATCCAAAGTGAAGATGATGACTTGAAAACTTGATCAAAAACACTTGTTTTAAGGAGAAATGTTGCTGCTTCATCTGCAAGCTTTGCAACCTGCCTCCACCCCAGCTTCTCCTTTTCATGTTGTCTGACTCATCAATGTCATTTCTCTTTGTTATTGATGCTGGCCCTGTAGGCACATGGAGGGGCAGGGAGGTTTGCTCTCCCTGCTTCAGGCTTTCCTTGTTTGCGTGTGGAAGGGCGGAGAGGTGTGCTCTCTCCGCCTTAGGCTTTCCATGCAGGCCCATGGCAGAGGCTTTCTGTGTAGGCCTAGGAAAAACAGAGAGGCCCCAAAACGTAGCAATGTAAATATGATACAAATATAATACTGCAAATGGGAATAAAGTTTTATTTTACTAAAGTGGACCTGACTGAAATGTAGATACTGTATGTATGTGTCTGGATGTCTGTGTCCGAGGGGTGATTCTTAGTTCCTGAGTGTCTCTGGGTGGATGGGTGTCTTTCAAATGCATTTTCATGCAAAGCACATTGAGTTTACTTGTAAACTAATGCACTATATAAATAAAATATCACTGCAGATTACTGCAAACACCAGGTGTGTTACCAACAAAAACCTACGCATTTCAAGAAACAAATGAAAATAAGTTCTAGCACAACAGGGAGGTGACTTGATTTGCTGGAACATCTGCCATTTAGAGATATGAATTGATAACACAGTGCCACTCAGCTCGAAATCAATTTGTAACATATTTCCTTTTCTCTACTTTGCCCTCAGTTTGTCATTATGTTGCCCTGTACCTCCTCAGGAAAGCAATACTGCAAGGTAATTGACAATTAAAAATTAATAACCAAACCCATGGATGGCTCAGGCTGGAATGCAAAAGGATTAGACTGAGTTATTATGTTTTTATTTTCAGGACAAACATCTTACCTGAGGCCAATACACATGGACCTCATGGCTGCTCCACAGCCTGTCCCCTCTGGATTATATGACACTCTGTAGCCCCCTTCCTCTCCAGGCCTCAGCTGGGAGACTCCTAAAAGAGCAAATGAGAGTATTGCCCATGAGCTCGTGGTCCCAACATGGTAAGTCATGTGTACGATAATCTTGGCATTCAAGTAGTTAAGTCAACGGCATCTAGAAGCCACCAAGGCCAACAATTTAGCAAGCTGATGAGCTAGTAACGTAATGCAGGTAATGCAAAGGTATAATGACGGAGGAAAAAGATGAGACCGTTGGTAATGTCAACATTTTTCTTAGACAGTTAATAAGACTAAAAAGGATAACACTAAAGGACTTAAATTACAATATATTAACTAACCATCCACTGGAAAATTAACTTCCACAGCCTCCACCATTTCCGAAAAACTTTAGCGACCATGTCAAAACTTGCAAATCCGAAACTTCCAAGGTTGTGAATACTACAATTGGGCGTTCATATGGATTATTCTTGTAAACACAGTAAAGACATCATAAGGCCTTGCCCACACATACGCAGGTAGTTTTGAAAACAATGTTTTTCCTCCGCCATCCTAAAACAATTTAAGTGAGGTCAAGAGCAGATGTTGGCCAGTCAAAACCCCCAAAATAAACCATGAGTGAAAGGCTACCTGCAACAGTGACACCAATATTGTCTTCAGATGCCCCTGTCCCTCAAGATAATGGAGGGGTAGCTGTATATTCATGTGCATGTGAAAATTTCTGTTAGCAAGATTAGAACAGCACTGTTTTGGCATGCTCCACCACTGCATAAACTGTTGCCTCATTTGTGACATCCCACAAGGAGATAACAGTGCACTCTGAAATCTCAGGTCAAAAACTTTCCCTCCGTTTTCCCTGTTTACACGTTAAAGGTAGGATCTGGAGGATTTTCAAACAAAACAAAATATAGACATATACAAATGAAATCCTGCTTAATCATCACCTATGGGCTTCTACTCATGTGTGGTGGTGACTCTGTTTGCAGAGCTCCTGCCCTTTAACTGTATTTTGATGTTTTTGTGAGCTTGGACCGCTTCTGGGCGGAGATTTCCCCAGCCAATGAGAGAGCCCAGGTGCCGTGCCCGAGCGTGTCCGAGCGTGCACCAGCGCGAGCCTTGCCTGACCCTCTTCTGTGACGCCTTTTTCCGTACTTCCGGGCTCTGTACACCCGGGAGAGTTGAGCCTGATAGGAGGGGCCAAATTTGAATGTGTGTTTACAAACAGCAACTGGAAAATCCTCCAGACCCTACCTTTAACACTGACGTGTAAACAGTGTTTTCTAAAAATCTTCACCCTGGATGTAGTTTTAGAAAAGGTTCATTTTAGTGACCTAAAACGCAGTTTGCTTGTGAATAAAAGTTACCGAAGCTATCGAAGCAAAAAAAGACAACTAATTTTATCTTAACAGCCACTGAATAATTAGTAATGAAATTTAAACACCACTGAATTTGTAGCACTGAAATATTTTATTTTGAAACCATGTATCGTAACCTATTTGTTCTGAATTCTCCTCTTTGAAACTGAAATATGATTTGCAATTTCAAAAGCTATATATTTTTGTCAATATTAACAAATTCATATCCAAAAAATTTAAGCTCCAGATTTTTTTTAAAAAAATAGATCCAGGTTGCTTAAATGTGATTTGTCAAATTCAGGTCCAAAAATTCTAGTAAAAACATTTTTTGTTTTTTTAAATTCGAAAACCTGGATTTGTGGATTTAAATTTGTGAACACTGAAAAAATATATTCAAATTCTGCTTTTGAAATTGCAAATCAAGAAATTTCATATTTTAATTTCAAAGAGGTGAATTCACAGCAAATAAATTCAGATACAGACCTTTCTAAGTAAAATATTTCAATGCCATCAATTCAGTGGTGTTTCAATTTTAATATTATTATTATTATTGTTATAGGTAAATGGACCTACACATATATAATGCCTTTTGAGTCTTTCAACTACTCAAAGCACAATGACTCGTATTCACCCATTCACAGACACACATTCA
>NW_026082515.1:0-1232 GCF_006386435.1 Epinephelus moara | reverse complement strand
TACACAAACACATTCCACAAATAAAATAAAATCTGTGAATATATTAAATTAATTTGCAAATAGATGAAAAGCATTTGTGAATATCTTCCTAACATTTACAACTTTAGAACAGGCATTTGTGAACTCAGTTTTTATTTGTGAATCGAAAAAACATTTGTGCATCTCAGTTCTACGCGTGTGAATTTGCTTTTTACACACACAGAGTTTTGAAACAAACTTTCCGCTGGTCCGAACAAAAATGCACTCGTATCACTCGGCCATTTTTGGATAGCACGTGATCACCCAGCTGATGACGTCGTTTCCGCATGTCAAAGTAAGAGCACGCAGTCTTTCTATGAGCTGTTTTTTTTTTTTTTTTTTTAATAATCAGCGATAAGTAACTTGCATTCATTGTTTTATGTTAATGTCATACAGTGAGTATTAGTGTGTGTTTATTTGTTCTATGTATCTGGCACACACTTTTGTATACATTCTGTTTGAGTATGAAAGGCACGGTGGCTTGGCTGCTTCTCCAGTTGGCAGTTATCAGCCAACTCATCCTTTATATTTTTCATTTATTCTTTCGAGTAGGATTAAAGTCACAGAGCATTCACATCTTATTATTAGTGTACTCTTACTAATGTAGTTGTAATGTCTGTGCTGACCGCACCATGTTTAGTTAGGTTACATCGTTTCAGTGAGGTTACGTTAAGTGCAACACACACCGCCGCCGGCGCGGCGCTGTGGCCGTCAAGTGCCACCCCCCAACACACACTGGCAGCAGCGCGCAGCGGCACCATTGACGTGTATTTCCCACCCCAGCCCTCTAGATGGCTGTACCTACACTAGTTGCCAACGGTTGCCAACTGCTAGTAATGGAAGAAGAAGAGGAAAAACTTTGAGGCAACAGCAACTTGGATTTCACGGGTGAGTTTCTTATCAAAGTCGTCTTATTAAAAATTTGAAACAACCGGAGTTGATACTACGGCGGCCGAAACATACATAAAAGGCTTTTCTCGCAGCGCCGCCATGAGTGCCGGCCGCACTGGAAATAGAGCTGTGGGCTGAAGCAGAGAGGCGCGGCGCGTTGGCCGGCGCCAGTGTGGGTTGGTTCATAGAATATAATGGAAGCGGGCGTTTTGACGCGCGGTGTATGGCGGCGGTGTGTGTTGCACTTTAACTGTTGTAAGATATGACAAGTGGCAACGGGAACTGCCCAAGTCTGACAGCCCATTGGTCCGACATCCCATTGT
>NW_026082514.1:0-2235 GCF_006386435.1 Epinephelus moara | reverse complement strand
GTCTGACCTCAGTTATCACAGGTATTTGCGCGCCACCATTAGTGCTTCACTCTTCCTTTTAGCAGTACTATGAGCTGTGAATAATAATGATTAAACTCATATATGACGGTATCACATCCCTCTGTCTCAGGTACCTCAAGCCAGATGTTCAAAAGAAGTCCAAGCACAAAACAGCGGTCATAAAAAAGACTCTCAACCCGGAGTTTAATGAGGTAGATGTTCATGTTTGTGTATGTGCATAACTGCAATGGTTGAATGTAAAGAGATAGCTCATTTAGAAACAGCCCTCAGAGGCGCTGCACAGCATGCAAAGTTCCTGCAACCTTTTTGTAAAACAGCCAATTACAGTTTGCACATTATTAACTGATGCCTCATTAGTGAGTATTGTAGAGGTTTATAAAGGAAGAGAAACTTGTGTTAGATGTGATCTTCTGACCTTTGCTCTCATCCGCTCACTTCTACTGCTCTTTGTTTTTACCCTGCAGGAGTTCTTCTATGAAATCACCTTCTCAGAGTTAGCCACCAAGACACTGGAGGTCACGGTGTGGGACTACGACCTGGGGAAGTCCAACGACTTCATAGGTGAATTCATAGACAACTATTAATTTCCTGCCTGCTGGTGTTTTTTCGGATCACTGATGAGCTGCCTGCCTGGCTACTTTATTAGCAGTCCAATAATGTTGCACCCATGGCAGATGTTACCAAAGATATTTTGGGCTGTTCTCTTCTATCGGCTGCTGAGTGCAGCACTGTGTGTAATTTGCATGGTTGAGCTGCCAAAAGGGTGTCAGTGACATTTCGCCTGAAAATGAGCTTCATGCTATACTTGCTCTACAAGAGGGAATAAGTAATTACATCTACACCTGTTTGTCTCTTTAAATATTTTATTCTTTCACTTTTTCTGGGATCTTTTAAAGTGATTTTTGTTTCTTACAGTAGGTAAAGGTCAAAGTCTGGTGGGCTTTTTTCTTCATTTTTTTTATTTCCAGCAAATCCTGTGCAAAGACCAACAACCAGCATCTGTCTCTCAGTAATTTCAGACTTCATTTTCCTTCTAAACTAAATAAGTGTCTTTTGTCTGCCTCTTTGAAACTATAAAAATGCAGTAATTATCTTTTTAAGGTGACTCAGTCACTCTAATTTGAAAGAAACTACTTATTCCTGCTGTCACTCAAGATGAATTTTAATGCAGATCAGACACTGACACGTTCCATTAAACCTGTTAGGTTCTGTTTGATGGTGCTGTTATATCATTAGGCACAGTTACTATCAAAGAAAACCAAGTGAATCTTTTTTTTGTATTTAATTTCGTACATTTATCTTGTGTGCACACGATACTTACCTTAATTATCTTGTGCGCACAAGGTAAATAACTTGTTCCCACAAGACAATTAGCATGTTAATGAAAATTAAGTAGTTTCCACAGATACATAATGTCTTCCCACACAACAATTAACTTGTTCCCACAACATACTTAGTGTGTTCCCACAAGATTAATAATGTGTTCCCACAAGATAACTCACTTGTTCCAACAAGACAATTAACTAGTTTCCACAAGATACATAATGTCCTCCCACAGGACAATTAACTTGTTCCCACAACATACTTAGTGTGTTCCCACAAGATTGATAATGTGTTCCCACAAGATAACTCACTTGTTCCAACAAGACAATTAACTAGTTTCCACAACAAATTTACCTTCGTCCTACAAGATTGATAACGTGTTCCCACATGAAAATTAACTAGTTTCCACAGATACATAATGTCTTCCCACACAACAATTAACTTGTTCCCACAACATACTTAGTGTGTTCCCACAAGATTAATAATGTGTTCCCACAAGATAACTCACTTGTTCCAACAAGACAATTAACTAGTTTCCACAAGATACATAATGTCTCTCCACAAGACAATTAACTTGTTCCCACAAGATTAATAACTTGTTCCCACAAGACAATAAACTAGTTGCCACAAGATACATAACATCTTCCAAGGTCATTAATCTTGCTCCCACAAGATTAATAATGTGTTCCCACAACATAATTAGTGTGTTCCCACAAGATTAATGTGTTCCCACAAGATAACTCAGTTGTTCCAACAAGACAATTAACTAGTTTCCACAACAAATTTAGCTTTGTCCTACAAGATTGATAACGTGTTCCCACACGAAAATGAAATAGTTTCCACAAGATACATAATGTCTTCCCACAAGACAATTAACTTGTTCCCACAACA
>NW_026082513.1:15010-16000 GCF_006386435.1 Epinephelus moara | reverse complement strand
AGTACATAGCTATGCCAAGTTCCGGACCAAGGACTCAACTCTATGCTTCTTGCTGTTTTTTTTTAGGACAAATAGACTCTTTTGTATTGGATTTCTTTTGACTCCAGACTTTTTCTTCAGAGAGATTTTAAAACTCTAAGGAGTTTTAACAAAGAGCTGATCAGTGTATATTTTTGACCCAGGCTAGGACAATTTGGCCACAACAATGTGGCCAAATCACAATTTGTAATTTTCTGCCTGTATTCCTCTCCCACCTTAACGGAAGAACAGTGTTGCTTTTGTTGGGATTCACTGGATCACAGATGATTTGTCATTTGTTTAAATCTAAACTGGACATGTGAAGGCTTCTTCTCTGGGTCTTGCCATCTGAAATGGTGGCTGAGACTGCATGTTCTTTGTTCTTCAAACAAAGGACAGCCATTTCTCTACAGGGTGCCTCATTGTCACACCTAAGTGAGAGACCAGTCTCAAACTTGATTGGGCAGTACTTTCAATTCAATTTCAATTCAATTTTATTTATAAAGCCCAATATCACAAATCACAATTTGCCTCACAGGGCTTTACAGCATACGACTTCCCTCTGTCCTTATGACCCTCGCAGCGGATAAGGAAAAACTCCCCCCCTCTGTCCTTATGACCCTCGCAGCGGATAAGGAAAAACTCCCCCCAAAAAAACCCCTTTAACGGGAAAAAAAACCGGTAGAAACCTCAGGAAGAGCAACTGAGGAGGGATCCCTCTTCCAGGACGGACAGACGTGCAATAGATGTCGTACAGAACAGATCAGCATAATAAATTAACAGTAATCCGCATGACACAATGAGACAGAGAGAGAGAGACAGAGAGACAGAGAGAGAGAGAGATGCAGGTAATAACAGTAGCTTACAACAACATTATTGAAAGTAATAATATTATAGTTATAGTTTTGGCTACTGTGGTACAATATGTTGAAAGTATGTATTAATATCTGGCAGTATACATGTGTGACAATA